>NW_020524620.1:0-29476 GCF_003368295.1 Carassius auratus
ATGCTCAATGGTTCAGAAGATCATTGCAAGGACTGTGGGTGGTCTGTATCTGTTCCAGAATCAGTTTTCTACATATGGACAAACATCTCATATATGCGCCCCATTGAATAAACGTGACACAGAACTTGGCACCATTAGTTAACGTTGAATCCACCATGCAAAACTCAGAGTCTGCGGAAATGGGTTTGTGGGGGGGTGTGATTTGGTGTGAATGGCAGCACTGGCCCTGAGGCGGTGGCTCAGTGTTGATAAGGAGATTAGTCCCCGTAGAGCCTCATCATTCCTCAAAAGAAATTAAAGGCTGCCAATTCCTCTCTCACCTGTCCCCATGACAGCTCTCTCGGCCCTAATCCCTGTCCTACTCCAAAGAAGCATTTACTAAGAAATTAAGAGGCCTTGTGTCAGCCCTTAGCACCTCCTCTCCTCCCATCCCATCGCATTCAGGTTGGTCTTCAAAAAAAGTTTTTCGATAGCAGTGACAGGGTGATTATCAATGAAAAATTATTTAACATCACCGCAGGGCCTTTTCTCTGACAATGCCTAATAAGTCACAAGGGTAGATATCAATCAAACCAAGCCGGTCTGGATGTGGTAAATATTCCCCCAAGTTCAGGCAAATTACCTTGATTATGTGGAGGCTCTGCATGGGGCGGCTGTAGGGGAGAGGGCGGCTCTGGGAGGAGACCAGTGTGTGTGTGTTTTGAGTTTAGCAGGGAGGTAGCGACTGGATCTGTTTGCTTATAATAAATAAATCATCAATATATATATATATATATATATCTTTGTGTGTGTGTGTGTGATAAATGTAACTTTTGAAATTTCTAATAATACAATAGAATAAAAATGAGCTTTAATCTAGTTTAATTACAATGCATTTATTGTGAATTGTCCCTGCACAAACAAATATTTTGTTTTTCTTTTTATAAATCATTATAATTATTTATTATTTTAAAACAGTTACTTAATATGTTTGTACATGGAAAATTCACAATTGTAATGGACATTAATTACATTTATTTAATTGTATTTATAAAAAAAAATATTTGATTTAATTAAATATATAATATATTCTTATTATTTGTTTTCTAAAAAAAAAGCAAAGCGACTTAACAAGAGACATGACAAATTGCTGTACTATATATATATATATATATATATATATATATATATATATATATATATATATATTTACATATTATGTACATGCCATGAACCATAGAATTTACTATTTGCTATCCCCATATATATATATATATATATATATATATATATATATATATATATATAATTAATTCCTTAACCTTTATTTAGTAATTTTATTAAAGTAATATATTCACTTTTAGCTGTGGTTATATTGACAGCGAAGCACAGACATTACCTTGCAATGTGAAGAAAATCAAATTTATCCTCTTCAAATAATTGATAAATTAACTGCCATCAGCTTGCCGTCGCTCGGATGATCCACCCCCCGTTGTCACCGAATTTACCCGGCGGCTGAACGTGCCCAGCCATTAGAAAATTACTCGCGGACACCTCGCAAGATGACGGCCATCGTAATGACTCAAACAATGTCCTGAAGCATGCTGATTGACACATTTAGGACTGTGAAATTCTCACGTCACACAATGCCAAGCGCTCTCCTTTATGTTCCTCCAACGGTGGAGGAAGCGCTCTTGTGCCTCTGCCATTCGTGTCTTCTCTTCCAGCAGCATCTCTCTGCCTCAGGCCAAAGACTACCCACATTGTAATCAGTCCAAATTAACCACAAATAACAACCAGTGCTACCGATACAGGCCTTTGAGCGTGCCGGCTCACTCTGGTGATTAAATGGGGTTTCGGGGCTTATTTCATTGTTATAATTCGCCGTTGAATTCGGGCAAATCAGTAATGGAGAAAAGAATGGATTTGAAATAAATCCCTGGTAAGTAATCACGGTACACAAACGTGTTTGCCTAGAGGAAGTCTGGCCCAGGTCTGGTGACACGACAACACCCGGTAATGAAAGCAAAGCTGTTAATGTGGTTTTCTTCTGTTAAATTGATTCCGGAATTTCGAAGAGAACATTATCTAATGAATTTACTCTGAATAGAAAGCAATTAAAAGGACACATCAGGCTGATTAACCCCAATGTCACCCATCAGCCACAATTGATGTACACTTTTAAATGATTTTCATAAGAAAAACTGGAGCAGATTTGCTGTCTTTCTGCCCTCGACTAATCCAGACAAATTAATGAACAAAAAGTTAATTTCTGTGATGACCCTGTTCCACTCTGACCTGGATTACTCTGGTTCCTAATGCGGCCCGTGTCACAATGTTAAGGACTAATCAGCTTTTTTTCCCCTTTTTCAATCAACTCATTACCTTTCACTGTAGCTGGAAAGCGAGTTCGGGATTTAGTTAACCTGACATTTTCGGGCACCGCTGTAAACAAGCTTAAAATGAGCTTCTTCCGAGCCGGGCAATTTATTTCCCCCTCTCGGCTGGAATGAGTTGACGGGGTCTCGATAGTGCCGGAAATTGGCCTCTTATTATTTATGATTAGAGTAAGCTTTTCTCTTTCTCTTTTGTGGTTGGATGACCCTGATATTCATCAACTTGTGTTATATAGTTTCACCCTCTATAAAATGTATGATTTAATTTTTAATGAGTGGGGGACACTTCCCCGCTTAAAGAACTTTTTCTTTCGCCTCCAAAAAGCCAATAAGCGTGGAATAATTGAAAAGACAGGATGTGAGCTATTTGCCACCATGGACTGATTAAAGTTCCCTGACACAGCAAGATCCAGAATGAATTCTATCTCTCTCTCTCGCTCTCTCTCTCTGAGCAGGGTTTAACTACTACTGCACAAGACAACTATTTATACAAAAACGTACTATCTAAAGATAAAAACAGTCAATCGATGCATATTACATTACAGAAGTACAGTGGGAAAATGAAAACGTATTTTCCTAAACTGAAGCGGACAGAAATGTCTTGTGCTTCTTCTACAGCTGGTTTAATGCACTGCAATACATGCAGTGACCTTCAGTATTAAGAGAAAGGCAAAAGGCAAAAGGCAAAAAAAAAAACAAAACAAAAACAAAAAAAAAAAAAGAAAACATATACTGTACAGCCATTCTTTCACACTATAGTTAGGGTGTTGTGAGAACGATCCACTTTCAGGAAGAAAAATGTGGCATACAGCGTAAGTAAATGATGATTATAAAATGATGTTATGCACATACTCACCAGCATTTATGGTTAAATTATAAATTATGTAACACTCATTTGTTTTACTATTTTAGTAGTTTTGATACACAGAAAGATGTCAAAATGTGAGTGGTTGTAATTAAAAGACCAAGGTTTTTGAACACACATAACATTTATTTATTATTTGCTATAACCTTTTGTTATTATTTATGAAAAAGCAATGGAGCAATATTGTGTATTATAAATTTTTGGTTGTGTCTCGAAAATCTTGGAAGTTATATCACAGGGAGTCAATAAGATAATTTTTTTATTAGCATGGCAAACAGCAAAAATATTTTATGATTTTTAAACTTGTAATAATAATTTTCATAATTGATTATTATTATTATTATTATTATTGGATTAAGATTTGAACATTTATGCACTGAAGGTGTGTGGAAATATTAGCTTTTTGTTACATTTTTTTTTTTTTTTAATTTGACTTAATTCAAAAAGATTTTAATATTAAAGAGTCAGTTAGATTACCCTTTTTAATAACATGACAATTTTTTTTTAAAAAATTCATGATAATATTTGTGATATTTTTGGCATGAGAATGTTTGAAACTTAAAGTGTACATGTATGCATTCAGGGTGTGGGGAAAAATGTGCTATCCCTTTTCACACCGTTTGACTTTTTTAGACTCATTAAATCAAACTACGTTTGGCGCATGCATTTGAAAACTGGCAGATATGCGTGTAAAAGAAGAAAAAAAAAACTCCGGTTATGCCTCATTATTTAAAATATAAGTCTGTATCAGGGCAGTGTGAGAGTGCGAGTGCGATGAAATGTGTGTTTCCTGCACAGGCTCAAATTAAAACATTTCCAGCACTGACATCCTCTGCTCACCGTGGTGTCATATTGACTGCGATTTCGCTACCAGTGGCTCGATACCACCCAAAAATCGATACGCAGGGAGATGTTTCGCCCGCATCTTTTTTCCACTTGACAAATCCTTTAGCTAGCAGCTAGTTTATTCAGCACCAGCCATGGCCATTAATGCCTGTGTCATGTTTTTCTGCACTCATCTCCATGGCCTGCTGATAATGATTTTGTAGCATGCTCGGCTTGTCATGCCTGTCAACTGTGCAGAACCATTTGACCAGAAGGAGGGGAAAACACAGGCTGGACTATTGATTCCAGCTTCTCCATGTCACTTGTTCACCAGGATTTAGCTATTGATGAGGCGGAGAGGGGAAACAAGCTCGCTCCCCAGTGGCCGTCTTACTAAGGAGAGTAAAAATGCAAAGTTGGGGGGAAATATTCAGCTGGAGTCCAAATGCGAGGCATTCCTCCATCGATTAGAACACACCTTCATGTGGCTTTTCCTCCCTCTCTCTTTGTCAGCCAGACAAATCGGCAAGGTTTCGGATGGTTTATTCACTGCTAGGATGGTGGGTTGCTGTAAATGATGAATTCTCGTATAGGATAAATTAGATTCCGCAGTCACTCGGATGCTGTCAGGACTGCCAGTGTGTGCAGAATTAATAGCGATTATCAAATTTGGCCACACACCAGCTGAAGGCACACGGAGGCGTTTTGTCAGGAGTTTGTTCATCATTAGAGACCAGAGCAGGTATTTGTCCATCATGAGTAATTGAGTTACAGGTCAAAAGGTCAACACAAATAGCCCACTTGATTACTGCACTTCGAGAATTCTCTGAAAGAAAGTGGCGTGCTGATATTCCAGAGTTTGTCTGATATCGCTTTAAAATTATCAGCTGAAACTGATTGTCCAGTGAGAATATAACATTATAGAAAGAGAAAAAACCCATTCAAGTACATCTAATTCATCATGTAATTCTCTTTTGTCACAACTCTTCCTCTAATCTGATGCAACTTTTAAGAGCTGGAAACTCCAACATTTAGAGCGAGAGAAAAATGCACTTAAAGTGATAAAAATCCAGCCCGAAGAATGAAAAAAAATGTACGCAGTTATAAAATAGCTCGAGCGGGGTAGGATATGTTATTCGTCTCTTGCTCTTTTTCGGTCAGTATCATTCACAAACGTCAATCCCGCGCTCTGATACTGTATTCACCTCATCCAGTGCTGAGATTACATTTAGATATGGAGGAGTCTCTCAGTTTCAATCCAGCTTATCTCATTCTCCACACAGCACAAACAAACCCTTCCTCTTTACTTCTCTTCTCTGTCTCAGGCCTTGTTCCACCCGAGCACGTTCAGTACATGGGTCATGTGTGGCCTTGTAAGGCACATGAAAGCTGAACTGCCCCGTAATATCATTTCATGTAAGGATAGACTGTATTCATTGCTCCACAGTCTCAAGCTACAAATAAACAGATCACATTTAAAAGGGATTGCATTGCCGTTGTGAAATACAAGAATTTGAGTTTATGTACAAAAATAAAGAAAATATGATGTTAAAATCAAACATTTAAAGGTATTACCATATTATTAATAGGTAAAACAATATATATGTATTTAACATACAATACTTTTATTTATTGTATTCATAATTGTTTTGCTTTTGTTCATGGTTTTTAAAACATCCTTAGACGTCAACAACAAAATATAAGGGAAGTTTTCTTTTGTCTGTTACAATACTGGTCAAAAAGGTTATATATATATATATATATATATATACTTTTATTCAGCAATAATGCATTAAATTGATCATACATGGCAGTGCAGGTCCTTATAATTTTACAAAATATTTATATTTTGTTCTATTTTTATCAATTCAAAATTAACTTTTTATTCTTTATATTAAAAATTGTCGTTTTCTTCAAAAATATTATTTCAACACTGATAATAACTGTTTCTTGAGCAGAAAATCAGCATATTAGAATGATTTCTGAATGATCATGTGACACTGAAGACTGGCATAATGATGCTGAAAATACAGCCTTGATCACAAAAAAAAATAAAAATAATAATAATAATAAAATAAAATAAAATAGAAAACATGTTATGTATTTTTGATCAAATAAATGCTCCCTTGATGAAAAACATTACTAAAATTTAATTACAAAATCTTAAACGGTATATAGTTGCACTTTATTTTTGTGTTTGTCACTTTTTCTGATTAATCAATGCTAAATATATACTATTTAGTGTGGGAATGGATTTTATTCATTGGGAGTTGATTGGATGGTGAAAAATGTTCTCTGTATTGCAGGCGGTTGGAGGATTTGAAAGCCCTTGACGTCAGCCGTAAAGTAATTAACAAGCAAGTTACTAAATTCTGATGAAAGATTATGAAGACAAACTGGCATTGATCACTGGCATTGAATCATTCACAAGAAGAGAATGAACATGCATTAAAAAAAGCTAAAGAGGTTCAATTTTTATTTGCATGTTGACTTTATCGTATGACTACATTTACAAACCAACCGCTTCTCATTATTCAGCACTGACTGATGACAGTGTGAACTACGCCAGTGTATGGAGTTCAGACACTCACAACTGATGTCATTTACATACTCAAGTCTTTAAGGAAGAAAGGTGCAGAAGCAATATGGCCTAAGGACCAGAGCGGGGATTGAAACGGTTTTGGAAAAAATGTCACTACAGTTGATTTTGATGAAATAAAAAGACTGAAAAGATATCAAATCTGGGCAATTTAAGTGTCTTAGGTGCTTTATTTAAATGTGAAAAGAAACTGAATGTCCTGGCAGAGTGACATCACTGCTTGCATTTCTAGATGCTTTTAGTGTAAACTGAATGCTTCGTTCTACGCTGTGTGTTTCTGCATTTGTTCTGTTCCTCGGTTCAGATTTGTTCTATTTTTCATGTCCGTGAAAGCATGATTTAAAGGGACAGGTGGGGGAAGGGGTCTGTAGCGGGGCCAAACTCTGCCCCTAAAGAGACGGCCCTTTAAGGAAGCATCTGTTGTGTTGAAGGACAATATCCAGTCCAGGACGTCAATGTGTTTGTGTGTGGAAAAGAACGTGAACCACTCTCTGTACAAACCTAAAACACACACACACACATCCCCGACCCTAAGTGAAAAACAGATGTCATAACTCATTGACATAATGCTTAAATTAAATACAGAAATGCACTGCATGCTTGTGTTTCTAATCAAGTGTTGTTTGCAGTGCATTTAGAGTTCATTACATGAGTTAATGACCTTGTAAAAATGTGGAAACAAGTTTAGCAAACCCACACTTGTAAAATGCTGCCTCAGTTAAACTAAGCTTGGCAGTGGATATATAATGTAACGAAAGAGTCATTAAAACTACACACCAATCACGGCGACATTTCAAATGTTACTGGGTTATTTTAAACACATCTTGCTATAGCGTGGATCTTTTTGGCATGGATGCAAGCGGTCGGTTTAGTAGATCCGCAGGGTCTGTGGTCAGCTCCTGGTGTGTTTTCGCTCGACTCTAATTATTCTTTATGGTTTGGATGGATTTCTTGTTAACTTTCTGAGCTCAGAGTCTTGACTCGAGTTACGCGGTGATGTCAGCAGAGGTGCGGTGTGTTTATATGTTACAGGGCCGAGGGCAGATCGACCAAACTCTGAGAACAGGAAATGACAAATTTAAGCTAACAGGCACGACTCAATCCCAAAACAAATATTTGAACAGAAAAGCAATGAGATAATGAGGTGTGCAAAAATGTCAATCTAATACATGTGCTGAGCCCAAAGGAAAGAATGTTTTATAGTGTAGAAAACCAGAGCTGTGTCTGCAACGACACTCGTGTAAACATTACACTTCTCTAGTAATGATTACAACATGACATCTGATTATTCTCAATAATTAAAGATTTAACATGCATCAACATCATGGTAAACAACCAGTTGTCTAATTGCTTGTGCGGTATAATTTGCATTAAAAACACTTCAATTTATAGCACCGAAATTAATTTATACAACAGTCTCAAACACAACAGATTTATTCTGAAGAGCCGGGTTTTAATCAATTGCAATTAAAATGTTAAACGTCTGCCTGAGAGCAATATAAAAACACACATGCTTCAGTGTGTGTAGAGACTCAGAGCTGAACATGTCTTCTACTCATGTGTTGTTTGATATCCAACAGAGGGCAGTACAGTTTAGAGGAAGTGCACACACACACACACACACACACACACACACACACACACACACACACACACACAGTGTTACTACAGACTTGAAGTATTCATTAAAACTGTTATTTTTTATAGCTCCGACATACCATACCACCAGCAACTCCAGGGTTATTGATTCAGTTTTCAAGTACTGATAAAATATATACCTTATATTTATATACATTTCATTTTTATCTAATAGACTTTAATGACGTTATGCATTTTATTTACTTAAATTAAGTTAAATATTATTCAATATACACAAACTGTCATTCTGATAACATATATATATATAGGTTAGGTTAGGGTTAGGGTTAGGGTTATATATATATATGTATGTATGTACATTAAATAATCATATACACCAAAACTGATATGATTTTCATTTTTATTGAATATCTATAATTATATTGAATCTATAAATTAACATTTATTTATTGACATTTATTTTGAATTGATCCCTAATGCATTTCCTAATATACACAGAGTTATAATATATGGTTACCATTGTAGCAATATTTTATTGCAGCAAGCCAGCAACACAAAGAGAGAGAGGGAGTTGAAGTAAAACGAGAAAGAGGGTCGTTGGTGGCCGTGTTTTTTTCTCTGCCCTGTGCGCACCGGTGTGCACGCGGAGCATTTGTATGTATATATACAGCAGGAGTGTGGACGGGTGGATGGGGTGGAGGAGAGGAGGATGGGGGTAGCTGGTGGCCATGCAGGCGGACAGGTAGATGAAGAATGGCCCGTCGTCAGACGCTGATTTCTGAGATTGCTAATGATGCCCGGACAGCAAGACTGGAGCCGACACTAATGAAAGGTGCAGCAACTCTGGAACCTCAAGGGGTTCGATTTAAGAGAGAGAGAGAGTGAGAATTAACACACCACCACCAGAGCTGCAGGGAAAAGGGGCTGCAACCTCCTTCCTCTGTAATTTTTAAGACTCGTTCCAACCTTTCTTTTTTAAACACTCTTTTTTTGGGGGGTGGGATTCACAGATGATATTCTTCAGGGGAATGTCTCGTCTCCACGAGATGGGCTGGAGTGTCTTTCT
Source organism: Carassius auratus (assembly GCF_003368295.1). Lineage (NCBI taxonomy): Eukaryota > Metazoa > Chordata > Actinopteri > Cypriniformes > Cyprinidae > Carassius > Carassius auratus. The sequence goes on from NW_020524620.1 coordinate 9,330, forward strand.
AGACTCGGATGCTTTACTATAATTGCATTAAAGTCTGTCATTGTTGAAAACTCTCTCCCTCCCTTTGTGGAACAAGCTCTTTTCTGCTGAGATTCTTGACACGTTTGGTTACATTAGAATGGTGTTTCTCTTCAGCCCTTTGTTTCATGCAGCACTGCATTTGCACACATGTTTGGCTAAATTGAGGAATTGCTTTCCACTCATTACAAATGGAAAAAGCTACAGTAGATATTCAGGATAAGTTTGTATTCTGTCCACTGTGATATATCTGATACCATCTGATACTATCTGATAGACAAGCTGTGATACTTTGTGTACATAAAAAAAAAAAAAAAAAAAAAAAAAGGTTTCATTGCAGTTAAACATTTATGGGCCAAGAATGTCAACAAGTTAATATTGGACTCATCATAGTGCATATACTGTAGGTTCAGTTCATGTGTTGAAACAAGTGTGCATGTATTTAAGAACAGCTTTGATTGTGACTCATCAAACAAAATTTCAGGTTTTAAATTTACTCTCAAATGAAATAAAAAAAATGATGATGATGGTGATGATGGGTTGATAATATAGTGCTGTTGTGTTTCACAGGATCTAACAGACGCTGCTTCATCATCTGTAAGAGAGCTGCTCTCACGACAGTGTCCAGCGGACTGCAGTTGACTGTCACGCCGCTGGATCAGTTCTGCGGCTTTGTGCCCGTGCCTTTGATGGTCACCTTGTGTTGGCCTCTTAGCCCCCCACCTGGCCGGGCTCTCCACCTACAGGCTGTGTGGCTCTCAGATACCGCCCAGAACTCCAGGAGAGGAGGAGAGAGACGGACGGACAGAGGAGAATGATTCTCAGAGATAGGCCTGTCCTTTAGTCTACACTGACCTATCCAATTCCCCGCTCTTCTGCCTGTCTGCCTTTGAACCGCTGACATTGAGTGACTGTTCACTCTGCCTCAGCAGCTGGCTTTGCCGCATCTAATACAGACACATGCTGTTTTAGCCCCTTTCCAGTGAGAAAGATAATGAAAGATTCAAAAATAATATTTGTTTTGGCGCCGCTACCTTTATAATGAAACGGATGCCCTTGACCGAGGGAGAAATGGCTTTTTTTGTTCGCTGGCCTGTTTCTGATCAGTGTTTGTGGGTCAAAATACTGTTTTATTCTTCAGTGATTTCGTATTTCAGTCATGCATACTCGCTTTATTCTCTCTCCCAGTGTCTCTCTTTGCTAGGTTTGACTCCTGCCCGGTACAGGAAGTGCATGTTTCGCTGCAGTGCCTGTCTTGTAGCCGCTTGTTTTAAATTCAAAAGAAAAGAGGCCACATGTGTTCCTCAGTGCAGACTTACTCACCTAACCTGTAACGGTTCTATTTTTTTTTTCAGCTGAATAAAATATAGCCAGTCATGTCCTGCGATAAATAATATATTTCTGATTATAGATGTAGCTACTTTTAGTGCACCCCGCAAAATCCACAACCAAGAATTTCCTTATGTTTTTCCATTTGAAATATTTCATGTTACAGCCATTGCCCACCCTATACAAAGATATGAATTATTAATATTAAAGGACTGGCTGCTGAGTTGTTTCTGAAAGAGCAGGAGGTCTCTGGTCAGGGACTGAAATACTTCTACTTTACCCTTGGAAATCCCACTCTGTTTCACAGAATAGAGTTTCGGCCTTTTCCCACCAAGTGTGGATTTTGAAACCAAATGATAAAATGTAAAATTCATCTCTGTGGACTTCTTTCACCTGCGTTCTGAACCAGATTGAGGTTGTTGGTCTAAGAGTACAAAGAGCAGCTAATAGTTAATAATAATAATAATAATAAAAAATTGTATTCAACCTCATGTCATTCCAAACCTATATGACTTTCTTTGCTTCAATGCAATGCACTTTCACTTGTTATTGCTCTGCTTAAAAGCATCTTAAATCAGACTAAGATGGGTTTCTGTTCTCCAATCCTGGATAAACTGGTCTGTTGGCTGGTTTTGGATGGGTATTGAACACTTTTTAGTTTGTTAGACTGAGATTAAAAGATGGTTTAAATAATATTTTACATATTTAGACAGATTGCAATTTAAGACAAATTAATGTGTAAATCAGTTTATGTTTAAGTCAAGTGGATGGTGCTCTTCATCTGAATAATTCCACCAATCTTGCAGTGGAAACTGGGATTTGGCCGCTTCCAGGAAGAAAATCTACAGCAGAAGTAGGATCTGTAAAACTGTCCTCCCCGTTGGGTTGCTCTTGGCCGTTCGTTCACTAACTGTCTGCTCTGTATCTAAATTCACTTTTTTTTTTACTTTTCAGAACAGTACAAAGTTTGATTGGATTTCACTTAGTGCTCTCAGCACATTCATGTTCAGCTAAATGCATTGGACATTAAGAAAACATTTCTGGGTTACGCTGCTCACTTACACAGACATGGGTGATCAATGCACACATTATGCTTTTTTTTTTGTTTCCTGGGCAACATAAAGTGCAACCATTCACCTTCCACTGGAGTTTAACATTTGAGATTTTTGGCCTCTGGTTACCCTCCTGCCAGGATGCCTGAGATACCTCAACACACACACAAACACACATACACACACACATGCACGCACACACGCACACGCACACACACACACACACACACACAAATATTCAAACAAAGGACATTAAATCGTAATTGAGCTGCCACAATCTATCCAAAATATCATGTTTCTACCATACAGAGCACATCTTACATCTGAGTTTTAATTTATTAAATAAATATATATATTTTTATTTTAATGATTTTTTTCGGAAGATGCATTTATTATGGATAAATGGTTTCATCAGTGTGGCGACTGACTCTATTTGTTTGTCCAGTGAAAATGGCTATCGGTCAGCTCTTGAGAGGTAATGACACTCTGCATGTGTGGTAAAATAAAGCAATACGATTTTGAATGATACTATCGTAGATATCGCTGTAGACAGCTTTAACTCCTGTAAAATTACTCTAACAATGGCTTTAAGTGGCTTATTATTTTTATTAAAAAAGGGACCCAGAATTTTATAAATCTCTTCCTGTCAACCACTGTGAAATTATGTCAAAAATCCCAAAATATGAGCATCTATGGCAACACTTTAGAAGCTGATTTTACACAAGGTACAAAATCTGAGAGTACCTTGAAAATGTAGAATTAAAAAAATATATAATTTAAATATTGAATTTAATTTAGATCTAACATAAACATAAACATTTAGTGAAAGAAATAAATATTATGAAGTTAAATTCTAAATAAATGCAAATATTAATAAAAAAAATTGTAACGTATAAAACTGTCTACATTATTACTGTAAAAGCTTGCGAGTTTATTTGTCTGGCACTTTCTCTTGTTGAAAAGGTGGTTTTAGTCTTTGAGTTTTTTTTTTTTTTTTATATATTTTGGTTCACTTGAAAAGCATTTATTTAGAAAGTAAATGTTAGGCAGAGCGTGATGAAAAGCAGCCCCCTGTTAGGTTTGTGTGTATGAGGGAGTGTGTTGGATGGGGTTTGAGCAGCTGGTTTATGTAGATGTGTTTTGGGGGCCTCCAAGCAGGTTTTGTGGGGGTTTCAGGGTGGCACCAGCGCCAGACAGCCAGAGAGTCTGGGCTCTATCAGCACCGACTCACCCCAGACGGAGAACTCCAATCTGGGCTGGAGGAGCGCAGGGGGAGGCCTGGCTCTCTGGCTAAGCAGAGGGACGAAAATTGAAAGGAACGTATTGCTTTGACAGCTTGTTTGATTGATGACGCCTGGCTACTGACAGATATGCTTTAAAAAGTTTTCAGTGGTGCTCTTATACCTCTGAAAAGTCCGATCAACACACACACACACACACACACACACACATGAACAGACAGACAGTGTGGTCAGGTGTGAGTGAGTTATCGCCAGGATGGAGAATCAGCCTGCGTGAAGCGAACACACCTTTATTTCTCAGGAGGCTAATTATTTCTGCTGAAAAACAGAGACGGAACACAACATGGAGCGAGTGCATGCATTCCAAATGAACTAAATCAGAAATTAGCCCGTGTAGTACATCCACAAACCCATTTGCTCAGTCGAGTGTTGTGCCTTGAAAAGGTGTCAAAACGATTACTATTTTGAAGAGGCTTGAATAATTTCCATGATGCGTGACAATTAAAAATGATCTCCCGTTGCTCGTTTAGGAAAGACAACAGTCAACAGCTTGTGCGAGTACCAGCGTGCTCTAACACAGAGACGTCACTCGTGTGACTTTGATCGAAACGAAGCATCGAATGTGAACTGTCTGAGAAAATCACTTTAGTCGTCACCTTTATTTCTATAACACTCTATATAACACAGTTGGTGTCAAAGCAACTTCAAAGCAACATAGAGAAAGTTCAGATTCTGCTATAAAATAGTTAGTAAAACATTATTCTCAGTGTGTTTATTGATAAGTTTAGTGCAGCAATAACAGATGGATTTTTAGATTAAAGTAAAAAAATTCTGCCATCATTCATTTGTTCATGAATGTACTGATTGCATGTATTTTTTACTTTATCTTTCAAAATGGCTAGTGCATTAAGCCACATGTTCTGTGATCGCACTGTCCTCGCTCGCGTATAGAAAACAAGGCTTTTGGATAGCTGAAATCCAGCAGAGCTTTGCTATGCCCACAGGCTAAAGTCTGTGGCTGGTCTGGGTCGCTCCCTGCTCTTTTGAGAGCAATCGGATCACTCCATATTTCATACTTTCCCTGAGCGTCGCTCTGGAAAACTGACTTGCAGCTTTTGGGTCATACCCAGCGTCGCTCCTCTCCGGGACCCTTCATGCAGTGTCTCCCTCATTATTTTTAGTGGCAGCGTTGCATTGTGGGTAGAAAGGCAGAATGCGTCCTGGCGCAGATACAGAGAGATCTTTGGTGTGCGTTCTCAGTGGCATACATACAGTCAACACAGCAGCGTGAACATGCTGTGGCCTAGATTTCACAACAATATGGCAGCTCTCTATGAGTTTTCACTCCCAAACTTGTTTGAAAACTCACACATGACGTGTAGTTCAATTAACACCAGCTGGGAATTGGGTTACACCGCTTTCTTTGTATTTCCGATTCGTTGACACAATTCTGCTGCATTGTTTTTAGCGGGATGCCTTGTAAACTTTGCCATTCAAACCCTAGTATCCGAGTGGTTTTCGTTGTGCTTCCACAACTCTTCAGCACAAAAAGAAAGAGAGTTTCAATCCAGCATATATTAAAACTGTTGGGACGCAGTGGGCCGCTCGGCTCTGGGCGTAATTTGGTTGATCTATAATATTAATTTTAAAGAGCATCCCTACTGAGCACACTGAACCACTGTTGACCACTCAAGCCATATAAATCTGAATTGAGCAGAGATATTAGCCAAGCTAAGCTCTAATAAAGTAATATTGCTTAAGCCCTAATACATGTACTCAGCACCCGATAAGCTGCCCAAGAGATTCAGCATTATTCAAAATGTATGTGATTTCACCAGGCTTTCGTTAGAAATGAGTAACTCCCTCTCCATCTCCGGTCAGTGTTCAGGAGAACACACGTTTTCCATTCCGCCGTTATTTGGCATTTGCATTTCAGTACATGAACGTGCACCACACCTTGTAATTAAAATATGAGCTTTGTGAACAGGGAGGATTGAACTCTGAACCCCGTGTTGACACGGATACAAGCTGAGGTTGATTTCGACCTCTCTGGACCTTTCCGGCGGCAAAACAAATGACACTATTTTCATGTGTTCTTATTTTGTGTGTTTTTTTTTTTTTTTTTTATTCCTGTGTGCGCAACGTTAATCAGAAACATTTGCAACCCAGGGGGTGTTACATGCGAAATGTGCATTTTCAGTTTTCTTCACAATGCACTTTATTGTTCCGTACCGAGCTTGCTTTCCTCAGGAGAGCTCAGACTTTTGGCTTGCGAACTCTCTAGAGCCTACAGGCTGGTTAACACTCACTATCACCAAAGAAGAAACCGGCTGCTGGTGATTATTAAACACGGCCCTGTAAATTCACATGCTCCAATAAGTGACATTCAGAGAGCTATCAGCTAGACAGCAATTACCTGCTCTTGGCACATCCAGACGGAAGTTGTGTTTAGTCTGGAGGAGTTCTGTTATAGCGTGGCGCTTCTTGTAAAACTATTGTGTTTCTTATCTACAAGAACAATTATGATGTACTTTCTATTAACAGCAGACTAGCAATTAAAAAAAAATATATATATATAAATAAATGCACCAATTGGATAAAATATGAAAAATATTTTTTACGTGTATTTATATGCACACAATATTAAATGTTATATTATTATTTATTATGTTTTTTTTCCCCTTTTTTTTCTCCAATTAAAATGTTTTAAACATTCTTGAGAAATTTGTTTTAATTTGGGATCAATTTATTTCCAGCACTGGAAACTATTTGTTGGTGAAACAAATTTCTCTCCGAAATTGCTTGTAAATGTTCACAAATAATTACAAATCAACAAAAGTAACACATGCTGAATGCTGAAAGTGTCTTGCAAAACAATCTATAATAATAATTTACATTACAATGCTGCATTGTTTTTAGCGGAATGCCTTATTAATATATATATATATATATATTTATTTCTTTATTTATTTTTTACACTGAACTGACCTCAGCTGAACAATGACTCCACTGTATTTTATTTTTAAATGTGTTATCATTTTCAATCCTGACTAAGTTGACACCCTTATGCTAATGCTTCTTATTTCTACTCCGTTCCCACTATTCAAAAATTCTGCTAATTTTCTTGACATTTCGTAAATAATAGGGTTGTAATAAATAAACTGAAGTAACTGAGCTTGACCAGAGCATGCAGAGAAAATCTACTTTATCTTTTTATAGAAACTGTATTAATATTTTGAGAGACACCGGCTTGAAATGCTAATGCGTGACAGGAATGACACACATATAATATATTACAATATAAGGCTGCAGGATGCTTTTATGAAACATGAAACAGTCCCTGAAAATGTCTGTCCATCTCAGTGTAAGTGAGCAAAGCCCATATGCTGCTCGGATCGGGTTTCAGCAAAAAGCCAGTGTGAAAGAAGCTGTTAGACGTCAGGCTATTTCAGCAGAGAGTCGGGCTACTGCAGGCCAAGAGCTTAAAGTGCTTAATTTACCTGACCTCTGACCCCGAGCCTGTCATGTGACTATTGATTTTCAATAGCTGAAAGATCCATACCACCCAGCACGTAGACTGCAGTGAAACACCCCGCTTTCTCTACCCAAACCCTATTCTTACTAATTGGTGGTTGTGGTAGTTGGTGGAGGGGAGGTGGAGTATTTATTTTACCTTTAACAAGGAGGCAAAGCAAAGTCAACTCCATAATGAAGTCCAGAAATCACCCTTCATCTAAATATATAAACACTCATCATCTTGATTGTTTATTTGTTTGTTTGTGTGTTTGCGTATGCATTCATTCGTTCATTCATTCATTCATTCATTCATTCATTCATTCATTCTTAAATGGTTAGGCACTATAAAGTACATGAAAAAAAAACATATTCTTTTATGGAATTTTCATTTATTTATTTATTCATTCATTATTTAAGTACATGGGATTGAACTAAATAAAAAGGACAAATGTTTCCTTGGCATAAAATAAATTAAGCTTAAGTTTATATGAAATAAAAATTTATTGGTAACACTTTAGTGTAGGGTCCAATTCTACCTAATAACTAGTTGCTAATTAACATGTCTATTATTAACATATTGGCTGTTTATTAGTGTCTATAAAGTACATATAATGCATGACATCCATAATCCTACCCAATACCCTAAACTTAACAACTACCTTATAAACTATTAATAAGCAGAAAATAAGGAGTTAATTGAGGCAAACGTCATAATTAATGGTTAGTTAATAGTGAGAATTGGACCCTAAAATAAAGTGTGACCAATTTATTTATTTATTTATTTATTTATTTATTTATTTATTTATTTATTTATTATTTTCCCCTCAAGCAACAAAAACATTCTTATGGTTTTATTAAATATAAGCAAGGACACAATAAATTGACTATCAAGTGACAATAAAGACATCTATAATGGCATCTTTTTTTTTTTTTTTTTTTTTTGCAATACTATTTCACAATAAAAGCAGGAAGCATTTGCATTGTTTTTGATCAAATAAATGCAGTATTAGTGAGAATAAACAAGCAAAAAAAAAAAAAAAAAAAACTAAAATATTCCCAATGTTTTTTTTTTTTTCGTTTTTTGATGAAAATATACACTGTAAATGAAGATTAGGTATGTATATGGAAGCTTCTATCTATCTACGTTTATAAACATAACCGATCGAAACATTCGAAATTACTAAATTAGTGCAACAAGGTGCCTAATAGGATCATTAACCCTTGTCGCTGTATGTTTTGGCCATTGCACGAAAGTCTGTGTGTGTTTTAGTGTGTGCGTGCGTGTGTGTATGTGTGCCAGGCTGGTACGTGGCAGATTGCAGGAACAGGCTGACTGTTAGCGGCTAGCTCAGCAGTGCCGAGCTCGATCTGCCATCTTCCCGTGGATTTACAGCTGACGCTGTGGTACTTCAATTAGCTCTATAGCACACAGATGTTGCTTAAATGTGCCTGCTAATGATACTGCAATAAGCGTGAGATTCATGCCATATTCACAGGCACGTAAATTTCTCAAGTGGCACAATTAAAGGGGGGATACAGGACGGGCGGCAGAGAGGTGGCAGACCCTCCAGTTGGAAAACTGCAGGTCTGATCTGTAATGTGTCACCATGCCATTCCACTTTAATGCTTTATTTCATTCAGACTGGGTTTTGTTTTTCACTAAAGAAAGCAAAATGGCATATGTTTCTGGAGGCTTTGTTGTCTGAATATCTTCTCGGTACCATTGTTGTTTTGAGTGGTCGTACAATATTTTTTAATAGTTTCAATGTAAAAGAATGTAATGTAACATGAGGATGAGTAAATGGTGTATTTGTATTTTATGTTAGAATGTGTTTAGTTTATTTATTCATTTGTTTTTATTTATGAATTTATGTATTTATTCAGTTTCATAAATATATTTTCTTATATCCTATGCTATATTATATAACAAATAAATGTAGATACATAACTTGGACATAAATGTCTATAGTATAAATCATTCATTTTGATGATGGTGTTTGGTTATTTATTAATTTATTATATATTATGTTTATGTACTATATAACTATATATGCACTTGGAAAAATTAATATATATATATATATATATATATATATATATATATATATATATATATATATATATATATATAATAACAAAATTTTTATACAGTACATATATACAGTATACACATACACATACACAAACACATGCAAAATGCAACCCTGAGTGAATTTCTGATGTGTGTGTATCTGAAGGTCAGAAGGTCATTTTTCCATCAGTGTGACCTCAGGCAGATCTACTGACCCAAACACTGTAGATCCAGTATTTCCCTTCACTCCCTGTGGAGATGAGGAATAAAGCTCTCGCTCTCTCTTTCTCACTCACTGCTGGATCTGGAAAAAACAGGGATCTGTTTGATAGAAAGACAAAATAATAAAAATAAGAACCAATGGCAGTTTACCAGTTTTATAAATGACAGATGTACAGTTCTGACAGGCCACCCTTGAACTCCATGCAACATTTACAGTCACGCAAATAATGACAAACGTAATAATTTTTCAGACAACAATGGCAGCTGAACATAAAAGCACCTTTGCCACAAAATGCAGCTATTTATAGATAATGTTTCATTAAATCTAATTTGCAGCCTGTGGCGTGGTGTTTCTTTGATATATATATAAAAAAAATAAACAATATGTTTTATATGAAAATTCACAATGTATGCATTTTTCAGAGCTGCTGGGATTGCTATGCTGGCTGTCACAGCAGATGGATCAATACAAATCATCATAAAAGAACAGCAAGAAAACAGTTTCCAGTTCTCGCATGAGATAATCACTGATCATTTATAATGCGACAGTGTGACAGATCTGAATACTGGTTATTCATAATAGTCGGTTAACCCTGATTTTGTTTTCCCTGCAAAAACAATGTTCTCATGAAAGTCAATCAAGTTGCGTCGCTTTCATGGCTAAACCATATCATAGGCAATGACAGGTATGATGTTGATACATTAGCACAAAGGTGCTCGGCTGCCTTTGTTCCCATGATGCCTTTGAATTCACGGCGTGTGTCATAAATAACTTTGTGCCAATCAAAACGCGTTCGACATTGCTGTCAGGCGGCTGTCCTTGATTCTGTCAAATCATCAGGACCTTAGTGGGACTTTGGGAAGTTGGCGTCCTTGGTGATGGTTTGAGGTTTGTTTACATGTTTTAATGGACGTCGCCTCACTGACAGGAACAATTCAGAGTTCAGTGCACTCATAAGGAGTTATGAACAATGATTGCATGGTGGTGTTTTTTTTTTTTTTTTTTTTTTTCGTGATGGTAAAGCTGGATATTCCGCATCATTATTCCAGTCTTCAGTGTCACATGATCCTTCAGAAATCGTTCTAATATGCTGATTTGCTCATATTTATCATGGTCATTTTTTACACAGTTGACAGTTTGTTTGTATGTTTGTTTTTAAGCAGAAAATCTGTTTATTTCAATACATATTTCAGAAACCAAGACTTGGATCTTGATTTCAGAATCCTCAGATAATTACATTGAAAAAAAAAAAAACAACAACAACAAAAAAACACCTGAGTACGAATTTTTTTTTTTTTTTTTTTTTTTTTTTTTTGTGGAGTGTTTGCGTACTTGCATAGAATATTGTTATTGTCTTATAATCAGACGTACTTGTATAAACACTTTTAGGATGTTACCCTTCCTTTCCAGTGCATCCAGAAGGGCACACAGCTAATGTATGTACTGTATGTGCACATGCTTGATTCCTGTTTGCTCGCTAGAACACAAAAACCCAAACCCAGCCTCTGGACAATTTTATACTTCTCTCCCCGCTTGCTTTCACATTATTCATCACTACAAGCTCAGGTAAAGAGAGACAGGCCTTGATGTCATGTTTTCACAGACTCAGCACAAACAAGTTGTACTGCTCCAACACAAGAGCTCATTCACCATCTGTCCTCCACTACAAAGTCACCCGCAGTCTCCCAGACTCGGCAGACAGCTGAACGCGAGCCTCTTACGGTAGCGTGGCAGCGCGGGTGGAAGCTCCACAGGGTGGTATCCTGACCAGACGAGCGTCAAGCGGTGTGAACGCGAGCAGTTAGCATGCTGCAGTCTCGCCGTGCTTGGATGGTGATCTGGACCAGAGATTTATGTTATGTATAGTCAGCAAGATGGAGATTAGTCATAAACTGTAGTCAAACAATCCACACCTGTTTCGCTGGGGAAAAATCACAACCATAGCACAACTGTATAAAGATAAAAAAGCGTGTGTGTCCAATGATGTTCCGAACATCAACAGAGCTATCGCGAGCTGTCTGGCTCAGCATGTCTCTGTGCTACACAACAGCATGATTAAAGACAGAGTTCACCCAAAAATGAACATGCTGTCATCTTTTACTCACTTTAAAGTCATGCTAAACACATACTGTATGTTCCCCCACCCCTCTCTTTTTTTTTTTTTAGTTTATCAAACAGTTTCCTAGCATGTGGGATAGAAACAACATTATAAATCTCATCCTTTCTTCACAAGTAGGAAATTGCTGTAGATGCCACATACATTTTATGAGATAAAACTTTAAGAAACGGTGGTCTTTTCTAAATTATTTTTTGTTTATTGAGCCTAAAACTTTCTGCAACAACTATATATAACTACATATTAAACTATATAAATATAAATCAAACATATATTTTTGAAAGATATTTATTATTATGACCAAGGCTGCATTTATTTGATCAAAAACACATTAAAACAGTAATACTGTCAAATATTATTACAAATTCAAAGAACCGTTTTCTATTTTGATATGTATGAAATATGCATGAAATGTAATTTATTCCCAAGATCAAAGTTGAATTTTCAGAATCATTTCTTTTTTTTTCTTTTTTTTTTATGTCACATGATCCTTCAGAAACCATTTTAATATGCTGATTGCTGCTAAAATGCAGAAATATTCAGTGTTAAATTTGTATTTATTTATTTACTTTTTTTTTTTTTTTTTTTTTTTTTTTTGGAAACCATTACATGAGTTTTAAGATTTTTTTTTCCTTAAGGTTAAGTACAATTACTTGTTAGGTAAAAAAAAAAAATATATATATATATATATATATATATATATATATATATATATATATATATATATATATATATATATATATATATATATATACATTCACCAAAGGTTATTTCATCCTAGCTAGACTTTGTATAAAAAAACAAAAACAAAAAAAAGATCTAGAATGCCAACCCCACTTGTGTTCCATGAGTGCAGAAAAATGTGCAATATGAGGGTAAGTAGATGACAGAATTTACATGTTTTATGTCAAATCACCCTTTAAATAAGTAGAAAGACCAAGTCTGACCCAAAGATTTGGCTGTTTGAACCCAGTCAATGACCTAGAGGCAGTGTAGCATAGTGCAGTTATATATGCATAACCTAGTGCAGTTATCTAAGTACAGTGGGAATCTGGCCAGCTTTCAGTACAGTAAGCCACTACACTGCGCTCTGAGACGAGATCCAGTCTTAAAGGTTAATCTCCCCATTGTGATTCATTGTCACTTAAGCATTTATATTCGGCTAAGCATCTCAGGATTCCCTCTTTTTCAGGTCTTTAAGCCACCATGGTTATCTGCACTATGACTTACTATCTGAACTCGACTCAGTGAATTAGAGAGAGAGGGATAGAGTCAGAGTCTAAGCCGGTAAGTTTTCTAAATGTCCCTTCAGCTCCGGGTGAGGGAGAGCCATGGATATTTATTCAGTAAGAGAGAGAAAGAGGTGGATAAGCCTCTTTCTCACAGTGCTGTGGAAAAAAAAGAGAAGCACAGATCAGATGTCACTGAATTCAGGCTGGTCTGGAAACAGTTGGGATTGAATGCTAAAGATGTAATTGTTGCTTCTTTTCCACAGGTGTATCTGACTGTTGTCAGTTATTTACTGCCATTATAGAGGGATAATAAATAAGGATTTTGAATGCCCGCCAAAGCTGCATTTATATATTTAAAAAGGGATGAAAAACAGTCAAATTGTGAGATATAATTATAATTTAAAATTACAGAATTCCATTTGACAATATTTTTGGTTTTTGGTGTCACATGATCTTTCAGGAAAAAAAAAAGCTGATTCCTAGCTCAATTTCTTATGATTATCAATGTTAAAAACAGTGAAAAAAATTCTTAGGACTTTTGCTGAATAGAGCATTAAACAACTTTCAGCAATGCACATTATATATTTCAGTGCTGCCGGTTGTCCAGCATGCTTTGGGACTGGCTGAGTTCTGGATGGATTTGGGTTAAATGACTCCTTTAGTAAAAGCCCCAGAATAATAGAGTGAGTAATATCACACTGTCAGTGTCGAGCTGTTTAGTCACCTAAGTGTGGTTGCGTTTAGCATTAATTTTTGATGTCATGCAAGTTGAAATCTCTGAAATCTAAAGTACGTCATGTTGGGTAAGAATGCACGCTTGCAATGTATTGGATACGTTTTTTTTTTTTTTTTTACAAATTTTTAGTTGCTTACAATAAGTATTTGTCCTAACAGTATTACAGCCTTATTTCAAAGATGGATTTCAATATTTAGGCCATGAAAATACCAAGTGTTCAGAAATTATTTAAGTGTTATCTAAGCAGGAGATTTCTCACATTTTAGTTTGAGTGAATTGAACAGGTTTTGCTCATCATAACCCGATCACCTTTAATGTAACAAGTCAACCTTTAACACCGCTGTGGTGATTGTTTAAATGTTTTCATTACATTCTTTGTGAGGGGTAGAAAAGGTGTCTTTTATTTCTTTTTATCTTCGAAAGCTTGTGTTTGTCAAGGAATTGATCGCAATGAATCACAAGCCCCAGTGATTTACAGAACGATTGCTCAATTGATTAACCTAATGAATCATATCATCCATCCAATTATCCACAAGACCCGCTCAACTATAGACCAGTGAAGATCAATCAGCTGCATCTGGGAAGGACAAGAGTGTCTGAAGGTGCGCAGATCTCTGGTTAACAAGACCAGAACTGTGCGAGAAATTAAACTGACAAATTACTGTTTCATATGCCTGTAGTATGTTATTTGGGCTCTTACCTATCACAAATATCAAGATTATACAAACTCATCAAAGGGACCATAAACACATTCAATTCCATGAATATATATATATACTTTATATTTATTTTATTTTTCTGTCCAGAAGTAAATCTATCATAATAATTTGTTTTATTAGTTCTAATTTAGAAATTGTGTATTTTTTCCCCATTATTATTATTATTATTATTATTATTATTATTATTATTATTATTATTATTATTATTAATAATAATATTATTATTTTTTTTTTATCAAAAATATGTTGTTGTGTTGTTACCTGTGAGGTCTATCTATAATATTATTTAGTAGTGTTAGTAATTTTGTAAATTTGTTTTCTTTCTTTTCTTTTCTTTTTTTTTTCTCTAACTTGTGAATTATATCTATAAAATTTATCAGTTTTATTATTTCTTTATAATAAATATTAATTATTTTATAATAATTGTGTTGTTTTTGTTGTTTTTAAATGCATTATATATATATATATACATATATTAAAAGTGTTCTGTTGTATCTCCAGTACTGTGAGGGAAGGTTTAAGGTTGGGGTAGGTGTAGATTTAATAAAATAAAATTTAATAGGCAGAAAAAAAATATTGTTGGTTTCCAGTAGCTGTACCTCTTATAGCCACAACTGCAAATATAAAATATAAATACTGTATTTGCATTACTGTAAGGGTGGGTTTAGGTTCAGGGTAGGTGTAGAAGTTTTCAGGTAGCTTTTTCTTTGTCGAATTGTACTACTCAGTGTTTAATGGGAGGTAGCAAAATCAGACAGGGTTGCAGAAATCAACAGAACACCAGGATTTCTTAATTGACCAAAATGTCACACATCTTAGTGCATGTTACAAGGTCAGATATTTGTCCATGAGCTCAGGACCTGTTGAGCAGCAAATACTCAAGCATGGTCTTGTCAGTCATCTCTCCTTATGTTCTCAAACTGTGATCAGTCAAATCTGACTCCTGCAGCTTTTGTTACATGCTGGGTTGGCAAGTCCGCATTTTTTCCACAGAGTTTGGCTACTTTTAAACTTTTACCGTGAGTTGATTTTCCCAATTGGGTTAAAGGTTTTAAATACTGCATTCTACCTAAGATAAAACTTTCATGGATTTCTACATTAACTGTTCCCTCCTGGTGGAATGAGCTGACCAACTCAATCCAAGCTGCTGAGTCCTTAATATTTTCAAGAAAAGGCTGAAAACACATCTCGTTAATTTATATTCAACCCTCTAATTCTAGCACTCTCTATTCTAATGCTACTTCTAATTTTATCTCCTTGTTTATGTTTTATTTTTATTATTATTTTTTTTATTAAACAACTTGACCTCTCAACATTTGCTCTCTCTTTTCTATTGCTATTATAACTTCTTGTTTTATTTATCAAAAAGAGCCTCTAACGCTAGCATTCTCTATTCTTTCTACTTATTTTCTTTTTATTATAAACAATGATCTTCTAACACTTGCATTATCTATTTTTTTCTGTTGTTTTGACTTGTTTTATTTTTATTTATTATAAAAACAAAATAAGCAAACAAACATCAAACAAAAATAAACCTTGCTACTATACCTTTTAAGTGAAGCCCCGCCCCTGTCCCCACCCATAAACCCACCCCCTTACTGTCATCTTTTTGGAAAACTAAAATATGGTCACCCTGTTCATCCACATACGTCCTACTTGACATATGTTCATCAAAATGTCTAAACAGTTTTTTTTTTTTTTTTCTTTTTATCTAAACGAGTTACATGTCTGCAGGTTTTGTTCTGACCAAATAAAAGTAAATGTTATAAAATAAATAATTTTACTAGCTCAGTCAGATCTGATCACACGGAATACAGAGAGGAGGTGCTCTCTCTCTCTTTCTCTCATAGCTAGCATTAAATAAACTCACTCACCATAGCAAAACAAGATAAAAACAACAACAAAGGAAGCTCGACACCTGAATCTGAATCAAGCAAATGAGTGCTCTAATGATAGCTAGCTAACATTACTTATTGAGCTTGAAATGTCTCACCTAATCAGCATTTAGATAACCATCTGTTATAGGAACTGTTTTAAAAACAAGCTACTGTACAAACACTCCACACACAACATCAATCAGCCGGGACTTCTTTCTGTTTACGGATGTGACGTAACCATGCAAAGACCTCAAACTGACAAATTTCCCACGAAATCGAACCAGACTCCTGAAATTGCACAAAATTATTTTAAGCTTCCCGTTGCAAATTGAGTAAATGTTTTACCAAAAAAGTTACATACTGCACCTTAAAGTAAATGATGTTTCAGATGGCAAGTCATGCACAAGCACAAATGAGATTTTCATTAAATTATGCATAGACAATCTGCCAGTTTCACATCTGCTTATGTTCTTTTAGGACTTAGTCATTCACTATGCTCATTATGAGTGATTTCAGCATCTTATTGAAGTCAGTCTGGAGCTTTGAGAGTTGTTGTGTGATGTTATGAGAGAGTTGTGTCTACAGAAAACCGAACAAGCAGCTGGTGTCGGGTGTTCGAGTCAGAGTTGCCTCTGATGGGCATGAAGATCTCCATGGGTACCGACAGTTGGGCCTGCAAAAACAAAGATTATGCCATGGAGCCAGAAATGTGGGGGCGGCGATATCACTGTCTGAAAGAAAAGAGGGAAGAAGAAAGGAATTGAGGAGATGAAGGTCTGTTGTGTTGCTGCAGTTGGCCGTGTGTCATCATGGTGTTACTCATAAGACATTAGCAGCAGACAGAGTTGAGAGGACAGGAATTTACAAGCTGACTGGGGTGCGCTAACAGGGAACTAGCCCAGGACACATGAGAACACGAGGTCAAGGGCTTTTCATCTTTAAGTTGCCTAGTGGCGTTGCAGTTTTCATACACTTATGTCCAGACTTTTGTGTTTATATTTTCGGTGAAATCTTTATGAATAAAAAAAAAAAAGAAAAAAAAAAAAAATTAAAAGCTATAAATAATATAAAAGTTACATTTTACAGGCAGCAGAATTCATCCTTTCATTTATATATGCACCTATTTGATTAAAATCTGTTTCATTTCAGAAGTCTGAAGAGGACAAAACATCAGATTTTCACAGATTCAAACCACTTTTGTAGGTGGTTTAATATTAAATTAAAATCCACATAAAAATTTTGTTAATTGTTCTCAATCTTAATTTGATTTATTTATTTTTTTTACTAGAAAGCATTACTTTATCTTCTTAATGTTTGGCTTTACCACCATAGCTGTGTTTTAGGCCCTTTTGAAGTTATAGAGAAAAATATAAGGAAAACATATAAACAAAGGATATGATAATGATAAATGTATCCAATGTATCAGTTACATGTGTTTTTTTCTTTTATAATTTGTCTTTTTCCATTGCTGTGGTTTTATTTTAAACCGAACATGTTGCAGTGCATTATGGGTCTCCACAGACGATAGTGATTTTGTATTTGAATATGCCACCCAATAAACAGAACCTTTAATCACATTGTTTTAGACACTTTTATGTGATTTTTATTTTTGTTGTTATTGTTGTTTTTTAAAAAGCAAAACTTCATATTATCATGGTTCAATATCAATATCATGCTTTGATCAAAATCACTGTGACTGCAAATCTAATTGTCCTAATAATAATAATGGCAAAAGATGCTTGCTGCCTGCCTGCCTTTCCTAGTTTTGATTGCTTGACCTAGTGACCTTTGTCTTTATTTGAGAGCACACAGGCCGCAGTAAATGAATGAGTGGCTGTTCTCCACCAGACTGAGGTTATGAAAGATTATTGACTCAGGTTTTATAAATATTTAATGCTCACATTAAAAACTATGGCAGAGGATGGCCATTAGGCTGCAGTAATAAAGAGGCTTTCTGTGTGATTGAGTGAGGTGAGGGCCAAGCAGGGGCCGATCAGGGGCCACTCTTTGATGAAGATGCAAAGAACACGGGTGGAAGGTTCTGTCCTTGCATTTATTTAATACTGGAAAAAACACGCGGCAGGACTGGACAGTACGGCAGAGTCGCGCGTGCTTCAGCTCGGCAGCTGCCCACCATAATTGCTTCAGCGGACCCGACTTCATTGTCTTTATGGTTGGTGATAGTGCGCAGAATAATTATTTTGAACTTCATAAAACCTTATAGTTGCATCATTCCGCGCTGTAGTTGAAGCAATTGAACATTAGCGAATTCCCATAACGCACACTGTAGGATCTTGCCTTTCGTGGTACTTTCAGTGACGTTGGAGGATGATAAATGCTCCTTCATACATTTATAATGTTTACTGTGGTCATTTATTTTATTTTTTATTTGGTTATACAAGATTGATATACTAGCAAAAAAAAAAAAAAAAACAGATGCTCATGTACAGTGTCGCAGAAAGCCATCTCCAACAGCAGACGTTTGCCCGAATGGCAGGCGTCCAAAAATCGATCCCTAATCTGATTTGGGGGTATGTTTTATTACCGCTGATAGAATTTAGATTTTCTCTGAAGCAATTTCTTCGGCAGATAAAAGAAGCTATTTAAGGGGTAAAACGGGCGATTTCATTCTCTGGGCCCGGTATAAAGACTATTGTCTAGTTGTTTATTGTGCTAATTGTAGGAGACACCGATAGGCCCCGTGCAGTGTCCTCAGCAGGTAGATGCTCAGTTATCTAGCTACAGATCACCCGGTCCAGGCAAATAGGCACAACAGATCACATTCAAATGCTGTTCTTTGGCATATTGACACTGCGGCTATCAGCCGGGCCTGTTATCTGACTGAAGCCCTGATCTATGCCAGCGGGCGGCTGCATAATAACCTGCGAATCAGTTATGCAGAGACTCTGCCTCCCCTTAATTGTCCACATTGTGTTTAAGAAAACATGCGGTGAGCACCGTTGCCTTGATGAGAAATTGACATTTTCTGACCTGCTATCCAGAGGCACTCAGAAAGACAGATAAGATACGTGGTTGTTTTAAAGCAGGGAGGTTATTCTTCTAGGACTGTGCAGATGAGTATGGATTGACGACCATGACTATGAACTATGAAAGGTTTCAGCACCTCTTTTAGACAAGTAATAACCTTGGCTGTTTAATGCATTGACTGATTATTCGTAGTTAGTTAGAAAGTCACCAAGCACCATGTGTGTAGCTGTCCATCAGCGTAAACAATGTGCAAAAGTAATTAAACCAAAAAGTACACGATTTATAAAGTTATTGGCTTCTAAAGTAAGGAGTCGACTCTATATCGCTGAAATGAGTCGTTATAGATTTCAAATCTTTTGCCCATCTCTATGTACGTCACTAGGAACACTTTGCATAATAATCTCCGCCTACTGTCTTGGGAGAAACAAAACTCTGACCTGCCCCACCCCCCCACACACACAGACGCTCTGGTTGGTGTGATAACATCATGTTGAGGAGACAGTGTGTTTTTAATTGTAAAGGCAAGTTTGTTTTATTTTCACTGCCAAAGAATGAGAATCAGAAGAACCAATGGCTAAAATTCATTTTTACCACAATACCACAGCAGTACAACAAATCCCTGTGTTCACAACATTTCACTGATGACTGCTTTTCTAATCTCGGTGAGCACAGCGGGATTTTCAAACATAAAAGAGGGTTCATTACCAACTTTATTTAGAACAACGAGCATCTCCGAATCACAACGCGAAGTATGATTATGAAGTTATGTGTCTGTTTTCTTCCGAGCATCTTATCAGTATGTGTGCTGTCTGCAGCCTGTCTGCGCTGATCGTCATGTACAAACACTTCATTAAAATGAAGTGTAACTCCATGAATACTCAACGAAGAGACATGAGAGAAATATCTATAGAAAGCTTGACATGTCTACTTTAAAACTAAACAACTGCTGCCGAAAACCGATATTCTGCGATAAAGTAATCCATATGAAAACAACGCGATGTCTGTTTTTCACGTCTCCCTTCCTTTATA
>NW_020524621.1:0-32662 GCF_003368295.1 Carassius auratus
GGGCCCTCTGGGTCGGAGTCTGCATCTGAGCCGGCGCTCAGAGAGTAGCCGCGCTGTAAGAGGCCGATGTCCGGGCAGTATGCGTTCTGATGCGGTGCTGGTTCACAAATGCCCAGCTCAGCTAAAGTAAAGTTCCCTAAAGTGGTAAAAAAACAAAACAAAAAAAAAAAACACAATCACTCAGTCGTTGATGCGTACGGAGGAAATGGCCTGAGAGAAGTCATTGATGCTGCTTTGATTCATCCTTGAAGAAACAAAGTCATTTACACACACTGCAGCTATACTAAACAAGGAAGTTAACCAACTAAACTAATGGACTAGTTTCACAGTGCACTGTCAGCTTCAAAGTCTTTAACACAAAGTCCGATGGCATGTACAAAACAAATGTTATTTTCACAACCTTTGCATCTCTCTCTTTCTCTCTCTCTCTCTTAGTACACACACACTTCAGATAAATGTTAGTTTTCCTTGTCACTATGTTTTCTCTGGAGGTTTTAAGGCAACTATTCTTTGTAAAGCTGCTTTGGAACAATACAGCATGTACTGTGGAAAACACTATACAAATAAATTGAATAGAACTGAATTGAACATTCAAACTATATTAAGGCAGAGACTCACAAAGCAAAGGGGGGCAGCAGGAGCCTGAGGTTTAACAGCTCAAATCAGTAGACGTCAGCTCAGACGTCAGGTTATGTGTGGTGCAGGGCTAAGGGGCCTATTTTATCCTGCAGCTCTTTACCTGCTGTGAAATTTCCCTCACAGCATCGACACCTCCTACTTGATGAATGTGACTGCGCTCATGCACTACACAAAACCTCGACTACTGCATTCACAGGGACTGGACAGAAGCCCTCTACTAACCAATATATATAGCGCACATCATCCAAAACTAAAGCACATCAAACTGAATCGATAAACACAACAGAGTCCCAATTAAGGACAGGCTGTGGGAAACAATTAGAGAAAGGGCATGCCCAACCAATTTCTTCTCTCCAAGTAATTAAAATAGTCAATGCATGCCCTCCAATCAGCTGTAAACGAAGAAGCGATTTCATTCATTAACACTCTTTAAGATCGATATTCGTTAAAATCAAGAGACCATTCATAGTCGCTTTATTCCTGATTATGTGGTGAGTGGGACATAAAACACAAACCACTTCTGAATATGGTAGATCGAAGATAATTCTTCTTTTTAAAATTACTAATTAAAATTACCAAAAATTAAAAATTATGTCATTAATGACTCACTCTCATGTCGTCCCAAACCCGTAAGACCTCCTTTTATCTTCGGAAACACAGTTTAAGATATTTTTTATTTAGTCCGAGAGCTCTCATTCCCTCCATTGAAACCTGTATGTACGGTAAAGTGTCCATGTCCAGAAAGGTAAGAAATACATCATCAAAGTAGTCCATGTGACATCAGAGGGTCTGTTAGAATTTGTTGAAGCATCGAAAATTATTTTTTGTCCAAAAATAACAAAAATGATGATGTTATTCAGCATTGTCTTCTCTTCCGGGTCTGTTGTGAGCACGTTCACAACACTGCAGTGAAGCTGCTGACGTACGACACTGCTGACGTGTTATCTTTGTTATTGGGCACACCAGAAAACACGTCAGCAGCATCGTGAACACACTCATAAAGCTCTCAGACTAAATCTAAAATATCTTAAACTGTGTTCCGAAGATGAATGGAGGTCTTACGGGTTTGGGACGACATGAGGGTGAGTCATTAATGACAATTTTCATTTTTGGGTGAACTAACCCTTTAAGTTTTATGCTGTGAGAACTGGCCACATTTACAAATGCTAATATAACTACACAGCTACAAAATAACTCTAGATTGTTCTATGCTACAAGTAATGCTAGAAACACAGCTAGTACTGCTATCAGTCTAACCAGACCGTACTGTACCTGACATGAAGTAGCTCAGGAATGGGGAGAGATCCATGTACTCTGCGAGGGCAACAACAACACAAAACACCACATTTAATACTCAACAAACTTCTAACCTGATACATTTATCACCTCTAAATGAAATCAGCTTCATGTACTGCACTGCTAACATTTCTTCCAACACCTCATAAACAGGTTTTCCCACTGTGCAGTGTTTGATATTGCTTTTCATAAAAGCCCCAAAAAAGAATAAAACCGGTTTGTATAAAACAGAAAACCACAAACAAACAAAAATGTATTCCAAGGTTTGTACGTGTTTGTGTAACAGTTGTGAGTATGCAGATTAGACTGAGACATGACAAATATTTTGTTCATATTCCCTAATGTACAATGGCTCAAAAAGGACACTTAAGTTACATTTAAAATATATGCATGCAATCCATTTGATATCAAATAATCAATGTAGCACTGAAATCACAAGAAATTTCAAAGCATTTCGGGTTAGTTTAGAGGCAGTGAAGCCATGGAGACACATACAAGCCTAATGTTTCAGATCTGCAGACTGTGAAGAAATAGACCATCATGCTCCCTTCTTATGTTTACAAATTTATAGTACTGCCAGATGGAAAAATACCATAGTATACCAAAAGAATGGGCATCTTTTTCTCAAACTGGGAATCATTCCCGGAGTGGGGACCGATCCCAAAAACACACTCAAAGCCTGTCGAAATCACAACTCCCAGAGGAGGTGGTCTGTCACATAGAGAGGCAGCAAAAACAAACCCACCATCCCAAACCCAAGACCTTGTAATATTATCAAGATGTCTCAAAACTTCAATATGTTCTTTTAAAGTTCTTCAAAATACAACATTCGTGTGTGTGTGCATTTCATTCTCTCTTCTTGAACACTTCAGATGCTCAGAATTACACACTGGCTGGTGGATGCAGTGCTTTTTACAACATGAGGCAACTCCTTGTAGGTTATGTACTCAATTACACAATTTTCATTCCCTCTGAGAATCTGGAATTTATGTCTCTCATAAGCTCCTCTGATTGGAGATCATGTCTCTTTCTTCGTTGCACACACTTCACCTGTGCTGTCAGTGGCTGTTGTAAGAGCCACCATGCTCCATATTTTCCTAACCTTTGGCTTTCTATTTCCTGTGCTCAATCTTTTCCTGACAGTGGTCCTCAAATAGTAGAACTTGATTCCTACATGTCATGCATTTGCTGAGGTTGCCAAACTGCTTCCTACAGCTATCAAATACAGTGTATCTAAGTTGTCTAAATCATCACTTTTTTATATTATAAACTACTGTTTACCAGCAAAAAATTTTAAGTGAGCGCTGCCTGAATCTTATTTAAATCTGCCACTCCACAAATTGAAACTTTACCTCTTTTAAAATAAACTTGGGGAAGAGTTACACATGGGGTACACCATTTTTAAGTTGTCACGCCTACATAAAATATGTAGGAAGCACATTTTAAAATGAATAATTGTCAGTGAGTTAGAATACTAAACCAAGTGTAAAAGCCCACTGCTATGATTGGCTAACAGTTGTGGATGACATCTCATGGACTCCAAACTGTTGAATGGTATTGTTATTATGGTAGTTATTATTAATGCATTTTATTTTCCCCATTTTCCATTTCCATAAAAAATTTTCACCACCTGAACATATACCATTTATAGGTCATGCTTTTACTAGCTGTATGGAAAGACAACTGCATATACTAAATTGTGTGGGCCAGAAAAAGTAAAAAAATTAATAATAATTCTACACATTATTAACACTATTTTTCAGGGTTATTTAATTAACAGAAATTTTACAGAAATATTACAAACAGTCAACAGTCAACAATATTATAATTTGCATGTTTTTTCAGGCTGTGCTAGGAAACAGTACCACAAGCTGTACAACTCAGCAACTCTGAGATCAGTACTAAAAATGCTCAAATTCTTTATACATACAGTATGTACATATTTCATAAAATACTCTACTTTTTATCTCTAATGTATATACAGTAAGTTAACAGATTATCATAACCATAAGTTTTTAGATGTTGGCTATTTTAGCTTTACATCAATGTAGAGTACGTACATTTTTAAGCTACTTTGGTGAATCTGCCAAGTGAATAAATGTAAATATAAATGCAAATAAATACAGTAAAAACTGGTAGAGAAAGTGAGTGGCAGATCATTGGAAAGAGGAAAAAGTGATACTCTATCACAGTGATTAATTGTGTGTGTGTGTCTGTGTGTGTAAGAAGCCATCTGTGCAGATCTGAGTTCACAGTTGTGGATGGTGTTATTTAAAGACCTGTCAACTCATCTAAAGTAATGGATCTCTCTATCTTTATATCTATCTATTCATCCATCCATTACATCTTAGAAATTACTTTCTGTAACCTCACCAACATCCTTCATCTCAATTTCCATTATTTTTAAGGAGCCAAATTATGAAAAAGTTCAGAACTAATTTCATTGATTCTTAAGACCGCAGGAGAGTTGCGGAGGGTCTTAAAGAAGGGTCTTTGTAGAGATGCTAATTTAACATCCAGTGCTCGTATCCAGGCTGGAGGTGTGTTTCAGCCTATGTCTTTTTGCATTAAAGCCGGTTAAAACCGGTGCCCGAATGCACACTGAGGTAATTTACAGGCCTTACAAATCCCATTTTAGGCCCCAAGAGTGGAAATTGTCCTCTGGTCATTATACTTCATCAGACCCATGAAAGAAGCATTTGACTTTTCTGAGAGAGGGGGCTGATTGCCCATTTGAGTAATATAAAAAGACCTCCGCTTGAGCAGGGAGAAGGATGTGATTTCTTCGTCTAGATCTGCATGCCTCTCTGTGGTCTCTCTAGAAACCCCCACACCCCACTACTGATGATGGCGGGTAATGGACCTGCTCCAGGGAGCGTCTTTGTGCTGCATGTTTGTTCATGTTCTGTGGGCTGATGGTTATTATTGTTACTGAAGGCATGCGCTGAGGAAATGACTCTGTGGGAACCTTCGAGAATAAGTGAGCGCTGCCTGAATCTTATTTAAATCTGCCACTCCACAAATTGAAACTTTACCTCTTTTAAAAGAAACTTGGGGAAGAGTTACACATGGGGTACACCATTTTTAAGTTGTCACGCCTACATAAAATATGTAGGAAGCACATTTTAAAATGAATAATTGTCAGCGAGTTAGAATACCAAACCAAGTGTAAAAGCCCACTGCTATGATTGGCTAACAGTTGTGGATGACATCTCATGGACTCAAAACTGTTTAATGGTATTGTTATCATGGTAGTTATTATTAATGCATTTTATTTTCCCCATTTTCCATTTCCATTAAAAAAAAATCCATTTAACTAAGTTAAATGGCTCTTATTTTGACAGAACTGAATCTTGAAACATACAAGTGCTTTCTCATCTAGTGCTGCAAAAAGAAACAAAAAAGTAAATAGATGCGTGTTCAATATAAAATGTCAAGATGTGACACAACTAGTTATTTTTATAAGGAATCGCGCAATGCTTTAACACCTTACTGTAAAAATAATGTCTCCCAACACTGCACATACAGAGCAAAAAGCACCGCATCATCTGAACGTGTGAGGATCACATCTGATTCAGAGCCTCCCACCTGTCCCTGTGACATCAAATCCTGCGTGGGGCATGCTGGCACTGTAGGTGGTATGCTATCATCGGTGGTCTCAGAAGGGCAGGCTGTTAATTGAGAGGGTTTATGCTCAGCAGTGGGTGTCTGGTGAGTTTTCACAGCATACTTAGTTCCCAAGATGCATAACACATCATTAGGGCCTCCATTAATGTTGGGACATAGAGTTAACAGCTAAGTAAGAACAGGGCCCTCAGTGTCAAACGCCCTGCCCCATGTGAGCCACCCGTGCCGCACGGCCACTCAACACCTTTTAATTAATCTGCAGAAATAGATCTGACCCCACTGGGAACCATTTTGTTTCTTATAAACCACCCAACATAAGCCTATGGTATTAACACCAACACATACGGAATACTGCAAAAGCCTGACATGTTTGAAGACCTGAAGGATGCAGATCTAAAGCCTAGGGGAGCCCAAAGAGAGTGAGTTTATTTTTGGCATTTGAGTTGGGGTCCCATTGGCGGCATCTGGTTAACAGTTTTTACATTCGTGGTGACAACTTTATCAAAACATCTGTCTGCATTTAGCACTCCATTACACTCGCATAATAGCTTGAGTTGTATTTCCTAATCAAACAAGAGAGCACAAAAATGTACCTCTAATTTGAGACCTTCAGTATTTCACATTACACCACAAACTTGCTTCTCATTATACAAAGTGTCATGTTAACCTCTGAAAAAAATAAAAAAAATAAAATAAAAAACCTTGAAACATGTCTGAATGGTTTATGGAGAGTCTCAGGTCACTGAGCAATATGCTTTATAAGACTAGATTTGACAAAGTATTGAATACCCTGCGCTCAGCAGCACACAGGTGCATCTCAATAAATTAGAATGTCGTGGGAAAAGTTCATTTATTTCAGTAATTCAACTCAAATTGTGAAACTTGTGGAATAAATAAATTCAGTGCACACAGACTTAAAGCTGCAGTAGGGAACTTTTGTAAAAATATATTTTTACATATTTGTTAAACCTGTCATTATGTCCTGACAGTAGAATATGAGACAGATAATCTGTGAAAAAAATCAAGCTCCTCTGGCTCCTCCCAGTGTCCTATTGCCATTTGCAGAAAGTCATCCGCTCCCGGTAAAAAACAACCAATCAGAGCTGCGGTCCGTAACTTTGTTTGTGTTCAAAATGTAGAAAAATGTATATAATAAGCGAGTACACCATGAATCCATTTTCCAAACCGTGTTTTTGGCTTGTCCTGAATCACTAGGGTGCACCTATAATAAGTGTTTATATTTGGACTATTTTAGATTGCTTCGGGGGTACTGTGGCGGAGTAACCCAGTGCTTTTGTGATTCTTTATAGACATAAACAGAGAGAAGTAGTTCCGGCTACGATGTTCTTCCGCAAGACGCAAGCAGTTCTGTTTATTAACCGCTAGAGCGTCAAAAGTTCCCTACTGCAGCTTTAAGTAGTTTAAGTCTTTGGCTCTTTTAATTGTGATGATTTTGGCTCTCATTTAACACAAACCCACCAATTCTCAACAAATTAGAACATGGTGACATGCCAATCAGCTAATCAACTCAACACCTAAGCCCCTTTCACACTGTGCTTCCGGCAAATACAGGGGTAAAGTGTTCCTGTAATTGTTCCCTGGTCACTAGATTTGGCACTTTCACACTGCCAGTGATGACCCGGTATATGTGCGTGCTTTCACACACAACCCTTGAAGATCCCGCAACGACACGTGACATCAGCGCGTGACGTGTAATGTACGAGTCGACAACGCTTGGCACGTTATACTTTAACTGAAGCAAGCAAACGATCTCGGCGTCAGCGCGGAAAGTGAGGAACTAACTGATCTCTGCTTCATTACAGTTTGCACATATGTTTTCATCGCGAACGTTGATCTTCCTTCAAAACAGCCGGTAAAAGAGTTGCGCGATAACGCACTTCATCACTTCGATACGGAATTAGATCTGGTTCACACAGCGCTCATTCCGGATCGATTACTGCAATGTTACTAGGTCCCCGACCCGGGTTCAATTCGGTAATCAATTCCGGGACGTGGTTGCTTTCACACAGAAGGCGACCAGGCAATGTTACGGGAATATTGCGGGTCCGACGTGCAGTGTGAAAGGGGCTCTACAAAGGTTTCCTGAGCCTTCCAAAGTCTCTCAGTTTGGTTCACTAGAAAGTTGAGAAGACAAACATTTGACACCCAAGGAGGGTAAGCCACAAAACATTCATTGTCAAAGAAGCTGGCTGTTCACAGAGTGCTTTATCCAAGCATGTTAACAGAAAGTTGAGTTGAAAGAAAAGTGTGGAAGAAAAAGATGCACAACCAACACAACCACAGCCTTATGAGTATTGTCAAGCAAAATGAATCCAAGAATTTGAGTGAACTTCACAAGGAATGGACTGAGGCTGGGTCAAGGCATCAAGAGCCACCACACACAGACTTGTCAAGGAATTTGCTGAACCACAGACAACGTCAGAGGCGTCTTACCTAGGCTAACTGGACTGTTGCCCAGTGGTCCAAAGTCCTCTTTTTAGATGAGAGCAAGTTTTGTATTTAATTTAGAGTCTGGAGGAAGGGTGGAGAAGCTCATAGCCCAAGATGCTTGAAGTCTCCACAGTCCATGATGATTTGGGGTGCAATGTCATCTGCTGGTGTTGGTCCATTGTGTTTTTTGAAAACCAAAGTCACTGCACTGCACTTCATGCTTTCTTTTGCTGATCAACTTTTTAAAGATGCTGATTTCATTTTCCAGCAGGATTTGGCACCTGCCCACACTGCCAAAAGCACCAAAAGTTGGTTAAATGACCATGGTGTTGGTGTGCTTGACTGGCCAGCAAACCCACCAGACCTGAACCCCAGAGAGAATCTATGGGGTATTGTCAAGAGAAAAAAAGAAACAAGAGACCAAAAAAATGCAGAAGAGCTGAAGGCCACTGTCAAAGAAACCTCACCACGCTGAATTGAAGCAATAATTAAAAGCAACAACAACAAAAAAAAAACCCTACAAAGTATTGCGTACATGTACAGTAAATTAACATACTTTCCAGAACATACTTTTTTTTTCTTATTGGTAGGTTTTTGTTAAATGTGAGCCAAAATCTTCACAAAAGAACCAAATACTGAAATAAATTAACTTTTCCACGATATTCTAATTTGAGGTGCACCTGTAGTGCCATAATTGAATCCAAGGGCAAACGCACCCCAAATTGCAGCCACTTAGCCACGCTATACTGTACCAAACTTTTAATAATTAAAGAATCATTCCTACAGAGGGATAAAACAACAGCCTGAGAGATACAGGCAATGCCATCGGCAATTAGGCAGAGCTTAGCAGGATGGTGTCAGAAGAGGTGTCACAGCTGTCCAAACTGTGAGTTTAACCAGCGTATCATGAGTGCTATTAAGTACCAGCTGACCCCCTGATGGCCTTCAGGGCTCAGACTGCCCACTGAGTCTTGTCTTTTTGGAAATGATGCCCTGTTAAGCTCCTTCATTAGACGTCTCAGCCACCCACTGCTGCTACAGTGATTTACCATGCACAAAGGGTGTTCTGAAGTACGGCTTACTGAGACACAAGGTACTGAGACCCAGAAGGACATAGCTGGTAAGCTATCTTTTTCTTTTAGTTGTTGGTGCTTGCCAAGCAATGTATTTGCTTTAATGTAAAGCTCAAAAGCTTGTTTTGCATTTTGTTCACTTTAGAGCATCTTTAAAAATAGTTGTATTTTTATTTTTTTATTTAGTTGTAAGCTATAGCTGTTTGTGAAGGGTATGGCACTTCACACACACACACACGTTTGTTTTTGTGAAAAGTGGGGACATCCCATAGGCGTAATGTTTTTTATACTGTACAAACTGTATATTCAATGGCCCTACACCAACCCTACACCTAACCCTCACAGGAAACTTTGTGCATTTTTACTTTTGCAATAAAACTCATTCGGTACGGTTTATAAGCGCTTTGAAAAATGGGCATATGGGTTATGTCCTCATAAGTCACCCTCTCCTTGTAATACCTGTGTCATACCCATGTCATTATACAGAGTTGTGTCCTGATGTGTCACAAAAACAAGAGCACACACACACACACACACACACACACACACACACACACACACACTATAAATGAAACCAATTAGACACATTGACAAAATGTTGATAGTAGTAGTAGTAGTAGTAGTAGTAGTAGTAATTATTAGTAGGGGTTTCTTCGACCTAAATTGCAGAGGCCTTGTGTAAATATAAAAATAAATGATTCAGCCCTCAGGGGAATCAAGATAACATTATAAAACAATATTGGCTGTGATCATGATGTGCATTTGCCTTGAGAGATTCCAGAACAGATTAAAGGCTTTCAGAAAGAATATGCCATATTAAATTCTTAAAAGATTAAGGGACCTGTTAATGCAATTATTGTAAGCCTGCTGGCATATACATGCAACCTAAGATCGGCAGTGAGTGGAGACTGTCCAAATACTGCAGCACTGTTAAATGTATTGTGCTAATTTTAGTACTGGGAAAAAAACAAACGACAAAACTAAATCAACTAAGTGAGGCAAATATTTGGATTAAAATAAAGAGAAATGGTACATACTGTATGTGCTAAATCACTCTCTGTCTCAAATGTAATGTCTGATTCTTTTTAAAACATGCAAATGAAAATGTTGTTTGAAAAAACGAATGTCAAATAACGTGATTAAACTTTCATTCCATGTAAAAGGATCAATGTTTTAACATATTTCTGCTGTTTTGGGGGTTAATTAAATACATGAGGCATACATATCATTGCCATGAAATGAGCTGCTTTGCTTGTAATGCCTTGACAAGCAGTTACAGACAGAGGAGGCATCTGAAGCTTCGGGGGCACTTGAAACAAATTCCCAAGCCATCAACGAGCAAACAAGAAAACTCTCAGCTGTCTCAAGGTTGATGTGAAAGAGTTTCAGGGTGTTGGGGAGAGTGGACGAGGCTACAGGGCAATGAGAAATCGAATGTGACGAGGAGAGCAAGAGACAGAGAGACGGAGAGGGAGAGACTGCATTTAATCGTTTAATTTAGTCTTTTATTTTTAATACCCGCCAGGTTCTTTTGTTCTCCCTTTGATCTTTTCCTGCCTAGATTTATTGCAACACACCAACAAAGCACTGAATCAACAAAACAAAACAATCAACAAAAAGTGTGACTTGACAGCTAATTCCATATCAAAACAACAGCTGT
The DNA here is from genome assembly GCF_003368295.1 of Carassius auratus. Taxonomy (NCBI): domain Eukaryota; kingdom Metazoa; phylum Chordata; class Actinopteri; order Cypriniformes; family Cyprinidae; genus Carassius; species Carassius auratus. The sequence continues at coordinate 10,747 of NW_020524621.1, forward strand.
GGGGTGATGAGGGAGGGACGGAGAGGGAAAAGTCGAGCACAATGTCACATACATACTGCTGAGGGGCTCCTAAACAGAATATGACTAGCTCTTTCTCGCTTCTCTCTGAATACCAAGCGCAAGCTATCTGCTTGTTTAGTTAGCTCATAAAGTAGGAATTAGGGGTTAGGCAGGGTGCCGTGGTCCTCTGGAATCCACAACAGAGCCTATGACGTACGGAACAAGAACCAACACACAAATCCAAGATCAATCTGGATCCAAACAAACAAACACCCCGAGGGACCGCTAAAGCCCCTGATGTGAAACTCATTAGTTCGGCAACTAATTGTCATTCTGTGTGGCGTGACAAGTGATGACAGTCTATAAAAACCCAGATGCACATTTAATACAGTTAGGTAGGCAGGTAGGACTGCCAATTGGGTGTGAAGACATAGAGAGGCAAAGAGTGGTGGAACATACGATCTTCTGCGCTACTGCTCACAGTTGGACCATACGCTTGAGAGCCACCAGTGAGCCAAAGAGCCCAGCTCACTTTTAATTTTCACCTAAGAGGGCCCATTACTGACACGTCTTACACATCATGTTTATAGAAATAAGTGGCCAGATCAATTATAATCAAAGCCCGGGATACTAAGACTCTTCCTCTCCTCATCAATTCAATACTATGTCATTTGCAACCAATTTGACTGATTAAGTGCAATTTTCCACTGAAATGTCACACCTAACAACTAACTGCAAATTACTTAAAGGGAAAAATTGAATTTCTGTCATTATTTACTCATCCTCATGTCATTCCAAACCTATATGCATTCTTTTCTCTGTGGAACAGAAAAATATATATATATTTTGTTGGTAATCAACCGTTTTGTTTTCCATCGACTTCCACTGAATCAATGGGAACTAAAATTGTTTGGTCACCAACATTCTTCAAACTATCTTCTATTATGTTCCACAGAAAAAAAAAAATACAAAGCCATATAGGTTTGGATTGATATGAGGGTTAGAAAACAAGATTTGCAATTTTTGGGTGGGTTATCCTTTAATTAAAAAGGGGACAGAATTTATGTGTACATATGCAGTTTGTATATTTTTGAGTGTGTCAATTATTTTAGCATTAAAGTTAAATTAATATTTCTGGCTAAATTTACTTTTTCAGATTATTAATAATGTTGTCATTCCTTCATCGTCGTCGTCTTCATTGTCTTGGTCGTCGTCTTTGTCGTATTCTTGGTCTTCTGGGTGATCTTATTAAAACCATTAATATATAATAAATACTCTAAGATCTGATAAATTGCATAAATTACAGCTTGAAAATTGGCTGCATAAAGTTATTAGGAAATGTGCTGCTATGGAAATTCTGGCTGATACTAATTACTTATTGTTTAAAACATTTTCTTAATTATTTATGATGCTGTGTCATTTTCCACTAACCAATTTATGTTATTAAAAGTCTATACTATTTAGTATAGATAAAACACTAAGTTAAAAATAAAACATGAAAAATTAAAAATATAACATGTAGTACAAAATTAAATAGATTTGCTAAGTGCATTACATTTTATTAACACAACCATTTAAGAATCCAATATCATTAAATAAATAAAAATCAGCAATGGTACCATTTATCCCTTAAATAAATATATATATATATATATATATATATATATATATATATATATATATATATATATATATATATATATATATATATATAAGAAGGCTTTAAGTACAGTATTAATGCTGTCTAAATGACATTCCTGAGCTGTTAGCATGTCCTCATATCCCACAGAGCAAAAGAGACTTGTGTGGAGCATTAATAGTCAAATCTGCTCTCAGTAAGAGATTACGAGCATGCAGAGTCCACAAACACCAAATGGAGTTGGAGTGAAAGGTTGGACTGTCCATTTGGGCAGTGATGACTATGTGAGTGAGCGGGAGAGAGGAGCGTAATTTGGCAGTGCCCTTTAAGTGCTGTTACATATGGCCCCTGCACACTGTTAGTCTCCTTTGGCAACACTTCCCAGGGATGCATCTGCAGTCAGTGAGCCACTATCGCCTTAAGTAACCGAGCGGCATCAATCTGATGGCCACCAACTCTGCTTCTCCACAGCAGCTGCGCCTGTCAGTCTGTCTATCTGTCCTCCCTCCATCCAGCTCTCTACACCTACCCATAATTCCTGCTCACTGTCACCGCACATCCCCCAGGGACCGCTGGCCACTTCACCCCGGACTGCAAGAGCTCTGGGATCTGTTGTCAGTGGCTAAGTACTGTGGCAAGAAACAGTTGAATGGAGGGAGAAAAAAAAGAGGCTGCAATCTCTCCAGCGGGTTTGTCTTCCTCTTTCACTCGGTCTGACTGTGATCAATGACATCGAGTTGAAATCCATTTCGGTGCAATCAATGCGGCACCAGCAGTGGCTCACGCAGAGGACGACTCGCAGGCCTGACACTGCCTTTTTCAAAGATGACCCATCCACAGCTTCGCTCCGGATCTGCGGCAGCCTGCTCATTATGATGCCACTGCATTTCAGAACTCGCTCCCTCTCTTCCTGTTACTGCTTCCTTTTCTAGCCAGCCTCAGTGGCTGGCTTCTCTTATTAGCATCATCAAAGACATTCAAAAAGGATGTAAAAGACAAGATTATCTAAACCAATGAGTCAAGTCTGATCTAGTAAGCCAGTCACCTTCAATTTAGATCCTCGCCGATCAAAGGTCTCCTGCTATTTTAGCATGCATCTGCAGTTTGGCACTGTGCCGAACATCCCTGCACAGAGTCAGCAACAAGTCTACAGCCTGAGGCATGAAGTGGGTCGACCGACGTAAGTTATAAGATGGCTAAGACTGAACAGGTGACGGCGGATCAGTGGCATCAGGCTGGGAAACGTCCGCTGGGAATTGGTGACACATTTGAAGCAGCATGGGGGTGGAATTGGAGGTACTTCCTGTAACTGAAGTAACCACTCTAAGATCAGGTTGCAATTCTCTCCAGCAGAATGCATAAACACAGAGCAGAAGGATCAGCTACTGGTGACATGGCCTGCAACACAATACACTGTCCTGCTTTAATGTTTCACACCTTAACTGTACAACACACAGAGATATCCATGTCCAAAAACATTGAATCAAAATATATTCACCTTTACATTTTCTCTGCACATACCCTAAAATAAGAGCAAAATTAAATCATATTAGTCTCTAACTAGGTGTGAGAATGCAAAGTGAATCATCATCTAATTTCAGAATGATTCCTGATACATCTAAATTACTTCATATTCTGCTTTGCAAAGGCAAAACATAGTAAATGTACACTCCAAAAAGGTGAACCATGTTTTGGTTTTGTTGGTGGTGGTGTACTGTAGTTATAGTATGTTGCCTTTTTAGGGCAGAATTGTCAAAAACAAAATGAAGCAAATTGATTTTGTTTTTCCTTTAATTTTTTTTGGTAACACGTTAACCTTTACATTTAGAACAAACTATGAGTTATGAACAAAACTGAATATTTATAAAGTGAAACAATGTTCTTTTGAAACATTGCACAACATATCCACCTTTATGAGATTCATACATGTATACTCTTGTATTCTCTAACTGTAGTATGCAAGACTCAACAGACTACTTAGTATATTCATGTCTAAAGTTTATATCATCACACTTTGTTTCTAGTGCACACAATGCCATTAAACAAATCTGCCCTGAAACAAAGTTAATCATCACATTTTTAATATATATATATATATATTTTTTCTAATAAAGTTAAAATGAACAGGGTGAAAATTAGTGTTAAACATTTTTTTTTATATTTATTATATTATATATATATTTAAAAATAAAATTATTTCACTTTATTTACTGAAAAAAAGCTCTAAAAAAAGCTCACCATGCCGAGGCTCTATTATTTAATCAAAGATACAGTAAAAATAGTATAGAATATTATAACAATAATATTATCATTTTAGTATTTGTTATCCATTTATGATTTATTATATTTTATATAGAAGTTTCAGCACCCATCATTCAGTGTCACATGATTCTTGAGAAATCATTCTCTTATTTTTATCCTTTATTTCTTATTATCAGTTTTGAAAACCATTAAAGAAAGATATTTTTTCAGGATTCTCTGATAGAAAGTTACAAAGAGCAGCATTTATTTATTTCAAATAAAAATCTTTTGTAACAAATGTCAAATATCAATCGAATGCATCCTTAATATAAAAATTATTCATTTTTGTAAAAAAATAAAATAATAATAATTTATATATATATATATATATATATATATATATATATATATATATATATATATATATATATATATATATATATATATATATATATACATACATACATACATACACACACACACACACACACACAATGTGTATATACTGTATGATCATTAAGGGCTGATCCCTATATATTTGCCAATTCTGTGCTGCAGATGTGCTGTATATATAAGCATCTCTTTACTTTGTGGTATATTTCTGTATTTTTACCTCCTTGTCTGGTGAACTCATCTGCTTCATGATGCACCAGGTCAGCCACACATCCCCCATAATGCAGACGTGACTCGTGATCGAAAGCCTTCAGGGTCTCGCTGGAGCTGTAGGATTTCTGGGTGGGTACGCGACATTCATCGTTGTCCAAGGAGGAGGTGGTGAACTGGAAATCTGTCCCACAGCGGCCGTGGGTCAGTGTACGGTGCCTGCGCTCCTTCAGATCCATGACAGCTGCTGCAGCCTGATGATCAGATCAGTCCGCAAGGTGGAGGTCTCAACAGCTGTACAGTCCTTCACCTGGTAATAGAAGACAACAAAAATCAATAGAAAACACAATACAATATATATTCCCTGCAGAAACGACCAGCATGGATTGCCGGTTTAAGCTGGTTGGTGCTGGTCCAACTAGAGGACTAATAGAGCCATTGCCAACATAGTAAATCTTATCAATAAAACATACTAAAGACATTTCAACAGAACCACAGCATCCAGAATATAGACACAAACAGAATCAGATAGCTTTGCATAATTGTAAAGAGTTACAACATAAATGATTTACACTCAGTCAGGTTATAAGCTCTGGATGTGTTTGTTTATAAAACATTTTCGCCAATTTGATTATGCTTTCAACCACCAAAAAGAATGTGGTACTCCGCAATATGTAACACATTTGACCGTGTTTTACCAATCCAAAGTTTACCACTGATTTTGTTTAAAAATGAGAACAGAAAAGGGGCTGCTGTAGTTAAATTCTGCATATTAAAAAGAAAACATTGCATGCCATTTACTTAATATGTCAAAAGGCTAAATTCCATCTGTGAATTTCATTAAAAACTTTTGACTGCATGGTGCATTCATAAACAAAACAGTGGAGAGACATCTAAACAAAAAGAAGCAGCTGTCAGTACAGCCAATCACAGATGAAATGTGAGCAGGAACTGAGATGAGTGGAGGAGTGAAGTCATGATGCCGGTGAAGAATGAGTGATAGAGTGAGAGCGAGGAGAAGAGGGAGGAGAAAGGAAATGACTTGAGGGCATTGCGAGTCTCTCCCTCATTATCACAGACAGAGTGAGAAAAGCTCCCTCTGTGGATGAGAGAGGATAATCACGGATTCCTGGATGTGCCGCGGAAAACAGGGAGCCAAACACAGCCCGGCCCGATCATATCACACGCTCACACACAAAAACACCAGCTCTAATCTACTTTAAATCCTATGCACACTGACTGAGATGACTGATATCCCAGTACCACCAGAAGTTTTTTTTTTTTTTTTCAAAGGTGCTTTAAATGTTAAAATATGTTGCCAAAATATTCTACTTTCATTGTTTTATGGGTTTTTAATAAAAATCTGAATTATTATTTTTGTTGTTCTTCTTATTATTATTATAACTCAATTAAACATACAGTATTATGTGATTAAATGTGATTTAATCATAAAAACACTACAATTAAAACATTTGGTTATTTTTATTTCTTAATTAACAATTAGTTTGTTATGTGATTAACTGATTAATCAGCTGTGACTCATTTAATCATTACCATAAGTACACTTATTTATCACAATAGTTTAGAGATAACTGATGCATTAAAAATGTATTGCAAGTCAACATGACATTTATTATGTTATTTATTATGTCAAAGAATCCTGAAAACTGTATAACACATACACACACAGCATCAAACAGGATAAGATTCAATATTTCTTGATCACAAAATCAGCATACTAGAATGATTTCTGGAAGATCGTGTCCTTGAAAAATTCAGCAATCAGAGGAAAAACCTCATTTAAAAATATATATTAAAATAGAATACTGTTATTTTAAATCAACATGTTACTGTTTTATTGTATTTTCAATTAAATAAATGTAGCCTTGGTGAGATTTTTTTTTTTTAATCTGTAAAATTAAACCCTTAAATAAATGTAGAATCAACATTAAAATACTACTTTTACTAATACGAATAATAAGATGCTCATAGGACATGTGTGGACAATTCTTAAATTGAGTCATAACAGGAAAGCGTTGCTTCAAAAGTCCTGGAGAGAGCATCTTGACATAAAAATGACAAAACACACACACAAAGAATTCTGAATTAATACTGTCGTTTTAACTTTGGGTCAAATATGGACTAACCAACTAACTAAAGTTGGGTTTATTTTTTTAAATTAAGTTTTTAACCCAGCACTTGGGTTAATCCATATTTAACCCAAAGTTGGCTTGAAACAACCCAACATTTTTTTCCAAAATATGTTTATTTTCTCAGCACAGTTTTTCATTTTTATCTCTTAGAATTTCATCTGTCACTGTGCAACTCTTCAGAGCATGTGCACTACCCACAAAGGCCATGTTTCTGACACAAATGTCATTCTAACTTTAGACCTGATTCGACGGTTTTAGCATGAAAGAGTTGACAGTAATTAGACACTAATTAAAAGTAAATTCACCCACACTAGTCCAGCTGCAGGCAGCCTTCCTCCACAAACACTCACAGTTATTATACCTGAGCTGTCTGAGTACAGAGAATGTCAGGGGGAACTTTAGCCTGTCTGTTTTACTAAGTGCGGTCAGTACAAACTCTGCCTGCTCCTGTCCCCCTCAACAAGCGCTCTCCACGCTGTTCCACCTGCATTAGCTTGATTGGAGGAGAAGTCCACTTCCCAAGGAGGGGATGATTTTCCTGCACGGCAACAGATCATTACATAACACGACCACTAGCTGTCCCGCACATACTGAAAATAGTTTAATATAATCAGGTCACCTAACATGATAATTATTTACTGTAAAACACTCACAGAAAAGAAAGAGAGACAAAGCGTGTGACACTGGCTTAATGCGGATTCATAAAAGGAGACTATAAGGTCATTCTAAGAATTGCCTCCAGTGTCTGTTGATTAGAAGCAGATTTTTAATGTTTAGAAAGGCCTCATTATAAGCTAAAATAAAACATTCAATCACAAAGACCATTAACAGTTCAGAATGGGAGTGTTTACTACAGTGAATATAAAATGGACAGAGCTTCAGAATGTGGAATGCAGGAAAAGTCTTTGCTTACAAATGAATGCACAATTACCGTACATGTTCGTTCAAATATTAAAAAGTCCACTTCAAGTCAAAAATCTCTTCTATTCATTGCATCTGACCTTTCTTCACTCTACCAGGCCTTAACTGGAAAGCTTTGTTGTGATGTCTGGAGTGGGTTATTTGGTCAGCCGTCGGGCTGCAGGGGCCTTTCAGAGAACTGATTTAAGGTGCAGTGACATGGGTTTCTGCGAGAGCATCACATGCGTGGGTGTGTGGATGGAGGAAGGGCTGGTTAAAGGAGGGCCCTGGGGCTGCTCGAACACCACAGTGGTGAGATGATGCATGATGGTGTGGAGGAGAACCAGGTCAAAATGAGCCCAGGCTGCAGCACAACCAGGTCAGTCTTTCCATTCATTACAGGCAGTGGAGGAGAAGTGAGGCCTCAGGGATCAGAGCAGATCCTGCCTCCCTCTCCTCAGGCTCAGCACACTGATACTCCCTCCTTCACAGTACAGCCATCCTCCCCAGAAAGAGAGAGACAGAGAGAGATGGGGGATATCTATCTATCTATCTATCTACCCAACTATTCTTTGTGTGTGTGCATGGATGCTTGTTAAAAGTATTTGAGTGAACACACCTACACATATATACAGATGAATGAACATTGAATTTCAGGTTAAGAATCTGTGCCTAACTTGTTCCAACACACAAAATGCCACAGTCACAATCTATGTGAGACATAGGCAAGCGATGAATGACCAAACCGTGGATGTAAATAAACAGCAGTGCAGACCATGAAATTGCAGCTGAACTTTAGGCTTTAATGGAGAACGATAGAGGCCAAATTTTGGCATGGCGAAGACCTTCTGCCTAAATTGAACTTTCAAGGGCGAGAGCTTAAAAACGACATGGGTCTCTGTAGAAACAGCTCAGAATGAAAAATCTGGCTGCTACAGAGAAATCACCAAGCATTTAAGCTGGGAGCAACACTGGGAGCACTATTTTCAAGGCAAAGACAAACAAACCCTTAATCTCAGAGATTCAAAAGTTGAAGCTTCATTGTAAATAATGACAATGTTCTGTTTAAGATGGCAGGGTCACATTCTAGTCTAAATGTCTACAGCAGCAACATCAAACCCAGAATAAAGTGACAATAAACATTAACAAACAAGGCCCTGAATTCTCCTCTCTGTTTATGCTCTGTGGCCTCCAATGCTTCAAAAAATACAGCGATTACTCCAGTCATATAATGTAAAAAATGCAGAATAACTACAAACTGTCGAGTTGAAACATTAGAAGGTATTTTTATCTGAGGCCGCAGCACTTATAGTAATAAACTATATGAAATGTATCGTTCTTGCTTTGAAATGAGTTTAAATGACATTAAGTGAATCAATCAACATACAAAGCCTTACATGAATTAGCAATAACGTAACCTCTGCTTCTGTAATTCAGCAAATTACAGCTTTTTATCTACATTATTCCTGGCCAGGCTGTAGCTACAAAGCAGTTACATATCATGCATGGATGAATGAATGAATACTGTCTGAGTGTATTAATTCATCAGAGTGTCAGAAATAGGCATTATTTTATTTTATCAAAATACTTTATCTTCATTCAAAGGTTGTTGTTGTTTTTTCATACAAATGTATGCTCATTTATTACACACCACATGCTTAAAATGTATTTCAAAGGCAATTAATTCAGAAATGTGATAAGACTTTTTCCTTCCCAATTCACTGAATTAAACTGGCATAAAACACACACATACACATCAGGGCACAATTTCCTTGACAAGTACTGTATCTTTCAGACTATAAGTCGCACCAGACTATAAGTCGCATTTATTTGGAACCAAGAACCAAGAGAAAACGTTACCGTCTACAGCCAAAAGAGGGTGCTCTATTCTGCTCAGTGTAGACTACAGGAGCACTGAGCAGCATCTCTGGCAGTATAGATGTAGACGGTAACGTTTTCTGTTAGTTAATTTCTCTCGGTCCATGTAAAATTAATTTTGATAAGTCGCACCTGACTATAAGTCGCAGGACCAGCCAAACTATGAAAAAAAGTGCGACTTAAAGTCCGGAAAATACGGTAATAGGATGATCTCTTTTAGAGCTGAAACAACGAATCGATTTAATCGATTAAAATCGATTATTAAAATAGTTGTCAACTAATTTAGTAATCGATTCGTCGCTAAATAAATTTTATTTGCCATAAGCGGCTCATTTCGTGCATATTTCAAATCTGCGGTGACCAAAGTGTGGCAGTAATGAGCCACCGGAGGTTTTACTCAGCCAGTACAGCAGGTGAAGTAGCGAATAGCCAATAGCTGGCCTCGTTTTATGTCACGTGCTTCCCGAACAGCGTCTCTGCAGCATTCAGCGGGAAGTGGGAGTACTTTACTTTGAGCCTTCAAAATGAAGACTAACCTGTAAACTCTGCACTACTGAACTGTTTAAGGGGCCGTTCACATATCGTGTCTTTTGCGAGCTCAAGTTCGTTATTTCCAATGTAGGCGCGCAGTATGCACTCTCATAATGGAAGCGACGCGGTCGCGACACGCACGCGGTGCGATGCGCCCGTTTTTCCAGGCGCGTCCACACCGCATCCATTTATCCTTTGCTGAAATTTCCGGGTCTTCATGGAGAGGGCACGTCATGGAGAGAGCACGTCATGGTTGCTTAGCAAAGGCAGACGCCTCAGGGGCGCTTCTGCCCGAGCGCTTTGGAAAGAAGGAGAAAGCGGCGCGACTAGCGTTTTCCACGCGTTTTTAGGTGCGATATGTGAACGGCCCCTAAGAATTTTATTTGTGCAGATTCTCCAGTACAAGGTTGTTTGCAAATGTTTAGTCGTAAAAGCTGATAACATTGCTTTTTAACAGTTAACATTTAAAGCTTTACAAACATGTTATGTGATCAGTTTGTCGTTTACCAGTTCATAATTCAGACTTGCAGCCTAATTATGACTGAATGAGAGAGGTAAATGTTTGAGTATATTTAAAATGCACTTCTTTTCTAAGTATTCACTGCTCTTTTTCACACAGCAGATTTTTTGTGTGTGTCCCAATTTTTTTTTTCTGGACAACCTTCTGATGGATTTTACTTTAAATTGTGAGTTCCATTCAGGTTTCATGCCATTGGCACTTTTTTTCGAAGGATTGTTTACAATTTCACAGCATAAGCTATAAAGCTTTTTCCAGTAAATAATAAAATACAATGCACTGCAATTTTATTCTGTTTTATCCTTATACTTCTTGAAAATATGTTCTCAAAGATTCCTTAAGCTTTGTTTGGGATGTTAAACTACTTTAGGAGCTCTAAGGACTGCCATGGTGAAAACAATATTTTAAATCTCCTTGTGAATTTTGCTAGAGTATGGGTCAGTGTTTTGATTGCAGAAGAGTTCGACAAAGGATTACTAACATAATAAAACAACTCCAGGTATATTTTTGATGAGGATATGACAATGCAAAATGGTTAAAATCTCTTAAAAATCTATGCTGCTGAATGATAAAGACCCTTTATTAATAATTTACTCGGGGAAAAAATGGAAAAAACTAAAATATATAAGTACATAAACCGATTAATCGATTAATCGTAAAAATAATCGACAGATTAATCGATTATCAAAATAATCGTTAGTTGCAGCCCTAATCTCTTTTGTTTCATTTTAGGAGGAAGTCAGAGGGGAGAGTCCTCTTAAGCATGTAAAGCATAGATGTTTTAGTGGTGTGTTTTATCGGCTGTTCAATTTTAACATGTGACATTAGTGCCTTTATTTCACAGACAGATGAAAGGAACAGATCTGAAATTGTGCTGTAGCCTTGATGGCAAGAAAAAAGTGAAACAGAGAACTGTGTGGCTTTTGATTAAGATTTTAATGAATGCATCCTCTCCCAGGCAGGGGTCATTAATCATGTCCTGTATAGAGGTATGACCGACAGGATAGAGTCTGTTCATGGCAGTCTTCAGCTGGAACCAGGCCAACATTTTAGGTGCACACATGACCAATTTCTAGTGATGAACTTATGCTCAATTTGTCCCTTTTAATATCTCACTCTCCTGCACTATCTCTCAATATGTATTTCTGTACTCCCCCATCTCTCCAGGGAAACCCCTCCTCTTCTATATCTCACCTTCTGTGGGAAAAGAGATATTCTTATTATGCTGCGAATAACGCCAAGCTGCTCTCTATTCTAAAATGTATTACAACAATCACCTTTAATATGAGTTGACCTGTGAGAATATTCAAGCCTGCATAAACAAGATGAGATGCAGTTCACCTCAGTTCACTGCAATGTTATTATACAGCCTAAAAAAACAACAGCCAACAACGAAGACTTGAATATATATGGAAATATATGTACTACACAAGAATTATTTTGTTTTTAAGCAAATCAGGATATTACAATTATTTCTGAAGGATCATGTGACACTGAAGACTGAAGTAATGATGCTAAAAAATCCGTTTTGAAATCACAGGAATAAATTACATTACAAAATTACATTTTAAAATAGAATGCAGTTATTTTAAATAAAAATATTTCATAATTTTATTGCTTTTCCTGTTTTTGGATCAAATAAATACAGGCATGATGAGCAGCAGAATAGAATTCTTTAAAAACAACATTAAAAATCTTACCGTTCAAAAACTTTTGACTGTATATCAAATATATATTACAATATATTATACAATATATCTTCCCATCCTCATTAACATCCTCTCACTCATGATTTTGAGATTAAAAATGTCTCTTGATTGTCCTTAATTTCACACACTCACAATAAAGAGCAACAAGACTGGCTGTTTATTAGACTGACATCCTTGCATTCTCTCAATTTCTTAATCTGCCACTAAACAAAGTGATCTGAGGCAGTCAGAGGTGCTGTGCTGACACGTCGCTGCTAACACCAACAGTCACAACCACGCAGTCACCAGAGTGAAGGTGCAAACGCATGTGGTAATTAAAGACCGATGGAGGGAAGCTGCTGCAAGGGGAAACAGTTAGAGACAGCGCACAGCCTGGTCTGCTGGGAGTTTGAGTAATGACTTTCTCTACAGCTCTGGCGAGATTACTTCTTAACCCACGCCGTATCACGCACAAGCAGAATTACACGTACATTAACCTACAGCTCACGTAGGGTGAAATAACCAAGATGGTCTGATGCTCCACTGGGTGTTTCCAGCACTGGAAAACAGCATATCTATACACACTTCCTAATGTAAACATTTCTTTCTTCCTTTCAGGCAAGGCGTGCAAACATATGCTGAGAGCCCGACTAGAAGTTCAGAAGTTAAGAAAAGCTGACAAGTTTAACGCCTGCAACAACAGCAGATGAGGTACATGAATAGCACCAGGTGAGAGTGTGGCTCTGGAGCACAGGTGCACCTCTCATCTCCTCTCCACGCAACCTTGATGAGGGTTAAAGAGACGTTGGGACTTTGACACAGACAGCACCGAGCGCAGACGTGAGCGTGTGACCCACGGCCCGTGCCAGGTCTGCCAGAGCCGGTCAGACGTCACCCGCCGGCACCTCCCAGCATTATTAAAACAATACACTTGACAGCCCCATACCGTCATCTCGGGGAAGATTAGTAAATCTGTGTCACAGCTTGACATTCTTACCATCTGCTGGGCACATTATTCAAATTTGCAATAAATGCCACCGTAGAGAGTGGTGATGCAGAGTAATTAGCAAACTGACAGAGGTGCCACGTTATGGCTGAGTGAAGCTGCATTTTTCTTCTGCCTTATTGTTGGTTTTAATCTTCATATCACAGGACACGAGAAGGGCAGGGCAAAACATGTTAGAAAGCCACAGAAGCACTGTTTAAACACCTCCTGGGTAAATGACACGCACGGCAAGGAGCCGAAACCTCTCCACCTTGAATAAATGCCAGTGGAGACATTCCCTGTGCGGGAAATGTCAGCGGGAGAGCCGCGAGTGGGCCGACTTATCTGCGGTCTTCATCAGGTGAATAGGACACCCCTCCTCATCATCACAGCTCAATTTAGAAGGCAGTGATAAAAGCACCAAAGTCACTTAATGCCCTCATTCTCTAGTTTAAACCCACTGAAAACCCCACATTACACATACTGGACATACAAGGACTAGCTAGGATTGGCTCACAAATCAGTATGAGTTTCATTCTTCTGTTGAACACCAAAAAAGATATTGATAATATTAAGGAATGTTTCTTGGGCAGCAAATCAATTAGAATGATTTCTGAAGGATCATGTGATACTGAAGACTGGAGTAATGATGCTGACAATTCAGCTTTGCATCACAGGAATAAATTATATTATAAAATATACATAAAAAAGTATTTTTGATCAAACAGATTATTTTGATCAGAATCCTGAAATCAGAAACCCATGTCAATGAGACAATTCAAAACGTCTTTGTGTAATGAATTAGTCTCATGAGCGGAATAAGGCAGAGTGACTGGTCACCAAAATAGATTGTTAAGCTAGTTTTCCCAGAATGCCTATGGGCCATGGGTCACCACACAACCTTGCACACATGACATCATAATCAGGCCCTAGCCACAGCAAAAAAAAAGTCTAGAGAGAGGCAATTAATGTCCATCAGATGAAGAGTCACAGATGACTGAAAGCTGGTCTGGCCAAGGGACAGCCGGACCCAGAGGGCTCAATGACAGTGGGAAGCAATATGCTGCACACTCAGAGAACCATTGCCAACGGACGCCAGATCTTACAGTGAAAACTTCAAGATGGACCAGAGTGGAAAACAAGTCAGTAACGCTTATGCATATATGCAGTATGCATATAATGCATACTGGCAGATCTTTGAAAAATGACTCACTTTCACAATAGCAAGCTGAATTAAAGTATGTATGTCACTGTACATCTGTAGCCAATATGTAATTTTCTGGATATAACAGGAACTCAAAAATGCACTGCAAATTGCAAGAAAACTATCTGAAAATGCATCATGATTTATTATATATCCAGCACAGCCACTAGTTGCTTGGCTACTAAAATAAATATATAATGTTCTGAAAAATTATTTGATTAAAATAATATATGAAGCGGTTTTTGGTCTGATGTGTGATGCATCTATAGAGGGCAAAACATGTTTTGATTAAATTTGCTGCAAAACTAAGCATGCAGGTAGACACATATCCACTGATAGGTGCACAAGAGGCTGTTGTCTGAAGAACCATTAATGAAAAGATTGAACACAGGAAAATGTGGAGTGACGCTCAGTGGGTAATTCAGAGGCCCAGAACTGTTTCCCAAGGGCACTTCATCCTCCCCAGCTGTGCCACGTGTATAATGTGCATCATTCTCCCACCATGTCCGATTTTATCTACAACCCAGTCATGGACACTGAAGAGCATGCTACATAAACAAGTGCCTTACAACATTCACTGGCTCTGTCTATCCTCCTCTCTCTGTTGACCACCAACCCATTCCAACACTTTCGGCACTTCCTCCCCCACCGCCCACCCTGGTGTCACAGGGCTGAAATTGCCTTTGGGGCCAATAGAAACACGGTTCCAGCTCCAATAACATAGTTCACTGGTCCAATTAAGCATGCAAGATTTAACATCATTAGGAGAGACATCTTTTGGAAGGAAGAGATTCAGAATGAAATTAGGGCGGTGCATTTCACATTCAAAACAACACTCAGAACAATCTAGTTCAATTTAGACTTCTGTAAGGAAGCTGTCGGCCCTTCATCTCCACCAAACAAATGACCTCCAAGGTGGCTTGATGACCATGAACACAGCATGGGTGACAGTGGAAGGTTAAGCATGAGTGGGACCTCCAGGGAGGCGCAAGACAGTGGGTGTGAAGAGATCTGACCCCCAGCTGAAAATGAAACTACACAAAGCTTCAGGTAAGTGTCACTGGATCCCCCACTGATAACAGCCATTATGCCACTGCGGCCAGACTGGAAATCCAAGGACATCAGCAAAACTAGAGCATATTCCAAAAAGTCAGCTCAAAACTTAGCAACCTATGAGCAACAACATGTGTAGGTATAGTCTCACATTGGAAACGGAGTAGTAGGAAATGATAAGGGAAATGTGTTCTTCCTCCACTCCATGGGTCCTTCGGGATTTTATGCTAAATGCACATCCTCACAGTGTTACTTCCCAGTGAGAGCCTACAGGCAATAGTGTTTTTTTATTTGTTTGCAATGTTAAAGCATTTCACAAATGGCCACGTCAGTGGTGTAAATTGTGCGTACTTACATTTAGGCAACGAGACAGAGCTAGTTACAACAAAACACAATGGCTAATTTTTTTTAAAATGGACTGAAAAACCAATACGCCAGTGTGAGGGAGAGAGAAGAGAGAGAGAGAGAGAGAGAGAGAGAGAAATAGGCAGGGACACAGAGGGACAAATGGTAAAGAGAAGGAGATGCTGAGAAGGTAAATTGAAAATGCAAAAGATTGCACAGAAATTATCTCCCGTGAAGATTCTACTCAGGAAAAAAAAAGAGAGAGAGAGATGAACCATGGGACCAGGTATAGCACACTGCAAACAAAGAGCATCTGTCTTTTTGTTGTGTTTCTAACTGCTTATTAAATAGGCCTGTATATTGAAATACGGGAGCATGATATTTGTCATGTAAAACAGGTCAAGATGCATGTGAGGTGATAATAAGGGAAAACAATTTACTTTAAATTACTTTAGTAATGACACGTATTTATGAGATGTTCAACTATGACCAACATAGGACACGAGGGAGGATAAAATGAAATAAGATGAGATGAGATAATAGTAACACTTTGCAATAAGGTCCAGTTAATTCTGATCAGTGCATTAGCTAATATTAACTAACAGTGAGCAGTACATTTGTTACAGCATTTATAAATCTTTGTTAACTTTAATTTTAATAATGTATTAGGAAATGTTGAAATTAATATGAAATGAAAACCGTAAAAGCTTTAAAAGTATTTTTCATTGTTAGTTCATGTTAACTTATGTATTTAACTAATATTAAATGGAAACTTATGGTAAAGGGTTACAAAACTAAACTAAACTAAATTCAATTAAATTACACATGGAACGAAATGAGTAACTCCATAGTATTTACACTGTTGTCTATAATTTCCCTAGTCTTGCGGTGTCATTTTCACTTCATGTTCCTGACTTCATTTACACCTGTTCCACTAATGTCTCTATCTCTCTTTCCCCTTTTCAATAGACATCAAAAGCTTGGTTGCACTTTATTTTACAGTACGTGTACTAACATGTACTTATAGTGTACTTAGAGTGTATTTATCTAAGAATGTTCTGGTAATACAAGGTAACTAAATGGGGTATGGTTAGGTTTAGGTTCAGGGTTAGTACCTAGTTATTACATAGTTATTGTAATTGCTATAATAAGTACATAGTATGTACACGAGGAACAGGACTGTAAAATAAAGTGCTACCAAAAGCTTTTTGACATTAACTTGAAAAAAGGTCTTAAGGGACTTGCTCAAAAGCTTATTTCTCAGAAACATATTCATTAGCTGTGCCCTTCATCAGTATATGAATTATAAATGGCATTTTGGGATTCTTATGTTTATGTTTGCATCTGAAGTGAATTGTTTTCAGAGAGACTAGGTGTTCTTGTAAAGTTCCTGAGTGCAAAAAAACTTCTATGACATCTATGTAGCCCTGTTGAAAGAAAATAAATGTGGAAGAGGGAATTGAGAGAGTGTGAAAGCAGAGAAAGTGTCTGATGCGGCCTCCGCAGTGAGAGCGCTGAGGGAGCAGATGCCCTCTACAAAAGAATTGCTTGTTTGATGAGAACATTTTCTCCTAACCTAAAATGCACTGCTACACTGTTTTAAGTAATACCGCACAAATGATCTTCACTCTTCCGTTGGTCTCGTCTCTCAGTCCCTCAGTGGCAATGAAATTTTCTTTATTCGACTCTTTATTCTATGCTGGATGGACTAATTAAACAAAGGTAGAGTTTGAAGGGTGATTACGGCAGACTGATTAATCTCCAAAGAGTGAAGAGATTCTGAGTGGGCTCAAAAGAGTGTTTGAGAAAACGTTGCTTCATATTCTCACCTCCAACAAGGGATGTTTGGGTTATTAAACACACACACACAAACACATTGTTCTAACTCGTGTTTCTGCTCTAATTGTATCCACTCAGCATCACTTTCCATCCCCTTGTGCTTCCTTTCATTTCGTGCAAAGTCTTCCTCTGTCCCCATGGCTGGCAGCACATGTCATCCTGCAGTAATTATCCTCACCCATTCCGGAAAGTGACCTTCAGCAACTCTGAGAAACATACTAATCAGAGTGTAATTAGAGCAGATTTGTCAAAAGCAGGCAATGTGTAAGCCTCAACAGCGATCGCTTCTTGCACATGCCTGCTACTAGTTAGTAAAGGGGTAGAGTTATACAAATATGCTTGCACCACATGGACCTGAATCATTTTTGCAAATATTCTATGTTTTTAACAGAGAAGTGTGCCATTTTCTCACCCTGATGCAACAGTTACTCCTGACCAAATGAGATCTGCACTACAGCTGATCTGGTAAGTGATCAAATAAAGCACATCTGAAAATATAAAACAATCAAACAAAATAGAGAAAAAAAAATAATAAAAATAATAATACATCTTAGATGATCAGTTATTACAAGGTTTGGTGATTTTTATTTATATACTGTGGCAAAACAAAAAGTAAAAATGTATAGAAATATGGAACAAAATAAAACGGAGGACAAAAGATAAAACAACCAAGCAAAGCAAAACTAAATGTAAAAAGTATGGAAATATTGAATAAAATAAAACAAAAGGCAAAACTAAATATAATAAGTGACAAATCAAACAAAACAAAAGCAAAATAAGGAAAAACATCAACATAAAACAACAAAATAAGTGTATGGAAATATTGTACAAACCAAACCAAACAAAAATCAAGATAAAACCAACACAAAGCAAAACCAAATGTTAAAATGTATGGAAATGTGGAAGAAACCAAAAAAAAAAAAAAAAAGACAAGCAAAGCAAACCACAATGTAAAAATGAATGGGAATCTAGGACAAGGGACACTTTATGAGTGTTCTCAAAAATGTATTTAGCAACACACAACAGAAAACACATTAGCTTGAATGCATGAGTAAGGAATCATGCAAACACACTGAGTGCCTATTCAAGATGTTTATCCTCTTGACATTTACAGCTGTCATGATCTAACATGTCTGTCTCTCCATATGAATGACTAAAAGTGCTTATGGACAAAGCAGGTCTCTAGCATTCCCCCATTTCCACTTGATTTGGGCTCTCATCTTCACAAACACCAATGCAAAACATCCCACATCAAAGCACTGCACATGCTCTTGTTCTGTTCGCATCTGCAACACTCACAGCTGCAAACACATTGCAAAAGCCTCATTCTGTTCTAGATTAGGAGGTGAAACATGGCTCTGAAGCTATTAAAAGAATGGCTATGTTGTGCATTGAATGTCAACTTTAGATGACTAAGTATGGGGTGTGTAGCTAAGTGTAACACCATTAACACTTTCAGCAACTTGAAAGTACACATTTCCAAGGACATAACAATTACCTAAGATATAGATACACATATTGGCTTGTCACACTTGAAACTATAACATAGCTCAACATAGCTCTGGGTAAGCATAATCCTGATTATCCTGGATAAGTAGGTTATGAAATGTATTCTTAACATCACTATCTCTATATAAGATTCATATTTTATATATATAATGTCTATAAAATTCATGAGACAAATTCAGCATGCAACCTGTTTTAATAACTGCTAGTACATCTGTGGAAATGTCACCACATAAATACACTCTACTGAAACATGGCAAAAAATAATAGTTTCTTCATTGCTCTTAACACGTCGTCTCTGTACAAAATTTTACACAGTTTCTCACAGCATGAAGATTTCTGTGACTGTGCATGTAAATGAATATTTAATAAGGTAGATGCTGAAGCAGTTTATGATAGGATGTCTGTATCTAAACAAATCTAAAGGACAGTGCAATTTGGGAACTAGCACTGCAAAAGCATGCTTAAAAAGACGTTAACCTATGGGTTAAATGTAATGTAAAACCCTAGATTAAAGACCAGGAAGAACACTAACACAACTGCAATACATGGTAATACATGGTGATATCTCTGTGAATTTTTATAAAACTGCCACAAAATATATAAATAGTAAATACACATTGCCGGTCAAAAGTTTGGGATTAAAAATTAGTTTTAAGTTTTTCTTTACATGAGTTTATTATGCTCATCAAGGATACACTTATAAAAAATAATATTGTGAACTATTATTATTTGATGCAAAATAAGGTTTTTCTATTTTAAATATACATTAAAAATATAAATGTGTTCCTGTGATGAAAAAAATAAATAATCAGCATCATTACTCCAGTCATCAATGTCATATGATCCTTCAGAAATCAGAAAATATGCTGATTTATTAAAGGTTGCTGGAAACTGTTGTGGCACCTGTGATACTTATTTTCAGGATTCTTGATGAATACAAAGTTAAAAAGAAGAGCATTTGTTTAAAATATTTTTTTAATAATTTTTTTTGAAAGAAATTAAACTTTATTCAGCAAGGATGTGTTAAATTGATAATAAGTGATAGCAATAATTAAAGATTTTTTATTTTGTATTATAAACATTGCAAACTTTGTGTATATATATATATATATATATATATATATATATATATATATATATATATATATATATATATATATATATATATATATATATATATATATATATATATATATATATATATAAAAGTTTCCTTCTCTTCTATAAACCACTATGCACAGTTCTGCCAGTGATCCATAAGATGAAATACAGCAGCACATACCCGCCTCTGTCACTCCTGCTGTCTCAAACAAGCAACAGTTTGAATTTAGCACTGTAGCCAAATGCCATGACGCAAATAAGCCAAGGACAAACTTCCAGCTATCTGTCATCTCACTCCATACTGCCAACTTGCTGCTCCCAGTAGTTACGAGAGAAAGTCTCTTGGAATCCTGCTGACGACTAAAAAAAAAAAAACACTATAGTAACAAATGTAGATATACCCGAAAATGCCTACACTGCCTGAACACACAAGTGCAATTCGATCACTCACAAATAACAGCACGTACAGTCAGATTGTGTTTGAAAACAAATCAAAACCATTTGCAGACTGAACAGACTCGAAGGTCATACTGACATCCTGATCACTGCTAGCATGTTTCAGATGCATTCATGTGATGTTGCCACTTGTGATTTCAAGGGAGGGTCTCTAATATGGTGACTACATAATATCAACAGCATGCAATGCGTGCATTATTGCATGTTGATCAAGAACAAAAACGTATGTGCGTTTTTGATTTACATTTTTGCCTACACCAATGGTATGTGGTTTGCATGATCAGATCAAAGCATTTTGCACATCTTTTACACCTGTATTAGGTGCTGCCATTTTAAACAGCCATTCATGTGGGTAAACAGAATAGAATAGAATAGAATAGAATAGAATAGAATATAGAATATTAGTATTACAGCTGAAAATGAGCTCTGTGTCAGGGTAATGGAAGTGCAGATCTCTTCAGACTCTAGGTGAAAGAAACATGAGGGCGGCCGAGTGACAGAAGGAACACAGAGATAACCGGCTTCTGATGATGTAGTTATTATTGTGCATCATTGGTATGTGCCACACTAGCACTGGACAGAATAAACACCTCAAAAACACGCTGTACAACAGCAAAGAACTATGCCAAATCACAACACATTTCTATGACGCAACTGTGACATGCTACAGAAGATTCATACCGCTTGCTTCATTTGAGCCAAGATTTTTAATTGCAACCTCCAAGGGAGTCTTTGAAATATACATTTGAAAAAAAATAAATGTATAACTACATTATCCAAAAACTATAATTTCCCCTAGTTTACCATGTCATGACATGTAAAAAGGAGTTATCACTGAGTGTTTGATGTTGAGACACCTTTCAGAAACACACTAACAACTACAAACACCCATCTAAGTGGATGCTAAGCGGCTTCTGGCATTGTGATGCTAGTGGGTGTGGGAGAGAGCGAGCTAATGGACGACATTAGTTCTCAGTCTGAGACCTAAATGCACAATGTGTCAGATTAAGAAGATATTTATCAACACAGGTGCTGATGGTGGACAGGCAATACACAGATAATCTCCCATTAGACACTTATAGTGAACATTATGCATTGTGTTCAGTGACATTAGAACACTGCCCCAGGATTTACCTTGCTCTAGATTCAGGTCTTTAAGGTCTCTTTCAAGTTTCTCTGTGATGCTAAGCCAGCACTTTTTCCACATTGACAGTGTCAGCAAACAGCATATATGTTTATATATATTAAATTCTTTGATGAATTCTGTAATATTA
>NW_020524622.1:0-47408 GCF_003368295.1 Carassius auratus
CTTCAGGGGTTGAAAGCATGTTGCTTCACCTGAAATAACCCTGCGTGGGTCATCCAGGAGTCGAGTGACTGTCCTATCTGCCGCACCTGCTTAAAAACCCGAACTACTGGCCATAGCACACCCCTCCAGGTTGGGTCTGGGAATGAAACAGCTGGGTTAGTTACCCTCCATCCCCCTCATCTCGCCCTCCTCTCCTTCCCCCGACCCTCTCTTACTATTTAGGAGATCCCCTCTGGCGCTGCCTAAAACGACACACATAATTAGGGCATTAACTCCTCTTTAATTGCTGAGAGGTTTCTCTTTTTTTTCGTGCAGAGACAGAAAGGTCATCGTTGTGCCTTTTCCACCTCCTCTCCAGCAGCAACAGAAGGCACAGTAGCGCAAATCCCTCCTCGGCTCCTTCCTCGGTTGTCCCCTGCCACTGCTCTTCCCTCCCCTCCAATCCCTCTGTTCTCGCACTCCCTGGTTGCCCGCCATCCTCAACTAAATGACATCTTTAGGCATACGAGTAACCCACAGAGGATTGGTGGAAGTCCCTGCGCTGAATCGGAGGCAGAATGAGTGTTTGTGTTTGGACCCCAGCCAGGAGGGGGAAGATTTTACATGCTGCTGACTTTGGAGGACTCTTCCCATCCTCCTCCACTCGTGCATTACCCAGTCTGCCACAACCACTTGTGGGCAGAGGGACAGCTGGAGGTCTGTGCTCTTTTGTTTCCATACAGAGCACCAGGGAGACTTTGCTGACACTTTAATAAATAATGATTTTTCCCAGAAGGCAGCTGCTTGGCACATCCACGGCACATATTCATTATAATTAGGTAATGTATACATACAGTGGCCACAAAAAGGACTTGGACAATGTAGCCAAACTTAAGTGTGAATACTTTAGCATTAGATGAAATATCAAACTTAGTGTCATTTATTGAAAAAATAAATATAGTATATTTTTTTAAAGACATTTTCAAGACGAAATTTTCAAAAACACGTCAGGTGTTATCAGATCATGCAATATTTATTTAAAATTAAGAAAATGTTTAATTTGTGTTTTATTTTTTATAATTTTTTATTAATGTATTTAGATTTTTTCATTTTAATTTGGTTAAGGGAAAAAACTGTATTGTCCATTTATCAGTTATGATCCATAATATTGAAATTATTATAATAATCGTTAGAATTTGAATTTCAGTGCATCCCTACAATAAATAAATTAGTGATGTCAAACGATTAATCGCAATTAATCGCATACAAAATATACGTTTTTGTTTACATAATATATGAGTGTGTACACTGTATATTTAATATCCATATATCAATACAAACACAGGCATGATAAATATGTTAATATAATATAATATAATATAATATAATATAATATAATATAATATAATATAATATAATATAATATAATATAATATAATATAATATCAGGCCTTAAAGTTCTCCGGCACTGTGTCGGATCTCGTGTGATCCGAAAAAGAAAAAACTAGTCCTACATTAATAAAAAAATCTTATTGATTGTTAATCACTTTCGTGTCCATGAGTTCACCTACCAGTGGTATGAGAGGAGCACACCTTTCACTCTCAACCAAACTAACATTACTAGCCAATCAGAATGGTTTGCTCTTATAAACATGAGACGTGCATAATAGTATCCAGTTGAGGAGTCTCAGCCCTGATGAATGTAGAAGTGCGACAAAAATGGTCAAAAGATGTCCATCCAGCACATATTTACATAGAAAAACTACCTAAAAAGCAGCAGAGCTGGTAAAGAGCTGAGTAATTATGTCATCTCCATAAAACTACTGTATATGATTGCCAGAACACATTTACCAGGATTTTGAAAGGTATATATATATCTGTATGTGTATGTATTTATGTACACATAATAAATAAAAACACTACACATACATATATTATGTAAACAAAAAGTTTTACTTTGGATGTGATCAAATAGCGATTAATCGTTTGACATCACTAAAATAAATAGTTATTTCTACTAAAATCTCTGGTGTAATGTGCTTTCAGATGCCTCTCTATTTTCTTTCTAGTGCAATGAATTTCATACATAAGGTGTTACTTAAGTGTCCATGTACTTTTTGGGTCCACTGTACATTCAAATGTAAACAAATGCAAATTTTCTTGCTTCACTCACAGCAACCTAAGATACTTATGACTGGATCGCCTTAAATGCAAGTGCTGTGAATGTATACTTCCTCAGGCCTGGCAAACACTGCCAAAGCAAGAGCCTGTGATTGAGTGGCTCGGCAATACTCTGGAGCACTTCCAGAATTCAGCGTGTGCCTCATCACAAGCGATTGCAGCCCACCGCCCAAAATCCAAGAGAACGCCATTGTTGGGCCGCTCATTGCAGACGCCTTGTCCAGCACCTGCTGACCTTTTAATGGCTCTATATGGGCTCTTGCAACCGCACCAATCATGCAGCTGCCTGACTGTCATAACAATGCAACAGTAACATGTTGTTTTGAATGATGTGGCTCAATCAGCGCTCTGTACAGTGCAGTAGGCCATGGCCGCAGGCCGCAATTTGCCTGCGCTGGCTCTCTCCGACTGCTTTGTTTTGGTAATTTGTGACCAATTTCCTTACTGGGCTGCAAAATTTGTGACCAATTTCCTTACTGTGCTTCACTTGTGCATGAAGGCACAAGTCGGACTGGGCTCTTGGCTTCTCTGGTCCTGCGCCACTGCTTGCAGACGGCAGTTTTTTTTTTTTTTTTTTTTTTGCATAGACAGACCATGCTGAGCCCACAGACTGTGCTTTTCCAGCCGGCCAGGCTGATTTGGTTGCAGGGCAGGGTCTGGAATTTGGCAGGGTCCTGATGCCCGCACAGCTGGCGTGGCGAGAACGTCCTTATTTCTTTATGTCAGGAAGCAGGCCAGTAGCATCGCTATGGCCCAATCTCACCCGTTTACCCTCGCAAGGCAGAGAGGATCATCTTCTCTGTCCTGATTATCTTCACTTATTGGGAACTGACACCTCACACACATACATACTCTTGGCATATCCTTGTGGACTGGAGCGGTTGAGCAGGAGAACATAGAGGTGGAAGGCAGGGAAGTTGGTTTTAGCGACAGACCTGGTATGGTATGAGACCTGAGGGGTTTTTAGAGGCTTGATAATAGGAATATATGAATGGTAGGAGCATGAACACGGGGAAGACTTGAATTCCTGCTGTAGAGTCTGCAAGGCGGACATTTATTATTCAGGATCAAATTAACTTCATCACTCTGGATGCAATATTATTACTTCCGAGGGTAAATATACACTTTAGTTGTCTTTGGACTTTTCCCAGACTTCCTCATGCAGCAGATGCATTCTGGGAACTCAAATCACACTTTAATTTCAAGTTTCAAGTCCACTGGTACAGATCTACTAATGTGAATCCGTAACAAATTCAGGATGACACTTTTGCCGCCACATCTGTTTCTTTATAAGCGCACGACAGCAACAGCGCAAGTCTAATTAGCATGAGTGTCAGTATGTACAAAAACAATTGTGTAATTTGCTGTAAAATAGGTCACAGGCATTGAAACAAAGTATTATAAATGTATTTCTGTCCAGAAGTTTGTTACCACCAGGCACATCAGTACGCATCTGTTAATTTCTCATCCAAAAATAGTCTAGAAATGACCTGCTTAGTTTGATGCAGGGGTGTTAATCTATCAGCGATATCCCCACAGATCTGGCCGTTGTTGTTGTTGTTGTTAGGCATGTTTTTTTATGATGCTTTTATTTTCTGTTGTCTGTGTGGTTTCCATTTAGCAGGTCGTTTTCTTCAAAGTGAAGAACTGAGCCTGCAGATTATGTGATAGCAGACCACATATTTAGCTATTATGCTACCAACACGCAAGAAAGATTGTGTTTTTAAGCTCCTAGTGGTAAAGGTCTCTACACAACATACATGTCTTGAATCAGGAAAAGCACTGGTCTCACGACTCTCTGCTGTGCACACAAACACACTTACAAACACACACAAACACGCTTACAAACGGAGTATTATCCTCTCCTGGTACACCAGGCTGTCCGGCACTGAGCTGTTAAAGCACTGATATGACTGACAGATGAAGTTTCTTTAGAAGAGTGTATTTCAGTGGGTCATACCCCCATCACTCAGCCGTAAACCCACACCACACTTACAGTCCCTGTGTTTACCTCACCTAAAACACACACACACACACAAATAGCACACAGACAGTCCACAAAGGATTTTTTTCTTTGTGTATTTATTGTGAGTATTCATGTCTTCATTTAAAAGACACTGCCATGATCATGTGTGATGAGTTAATGCAGCCCCTCGCTATGTGCGATGGAAAATTAATGTGAGCTGATTGCAAAGCATTTCATTTACTCATTGTCTTTAAATTGCTTTGGGCTAATTAGATGGCACAAGGCCTAATTGTACGGATTTTTTAATAAGTGCTGATGAGGTGAATTTGACGCATGCAGAACAATATCTTCAGAGTGGTGAGGTGGAAGTAGAGGGATAACACACTATTTATACATTTTTTATTTTAGCATGTTTTTCAAAACCTAAATATGCAGTGCATATAGTGGGGACCCAATGTCTGAGACCATTGCATGTTTTTTTATTATTTGTATTGTTATGATTTATTATTATAATAATAATTATTATTATTATTATTTGCATGGTCAAATAATAAGAGAGTTCATCTTAAGTGTACATTTAAAAAAATATATAATTTATATATATATATATATATATATATATATATATATATATATGTATGTGTGTGTGTGTGTGTGTGTGTGTGTGTTTCTTGTTTGTTTATGTATTATGTCATATTTAGGTTTTGATAATATGACATATACTACATTATCATTTTGAGTCCCAATTATGTACTGTGGGAAAAAAGAAAGCGGAATAGGCTGAGATGCTTTTACTGTCGTTTGAAGGGTTGAATGAACACACTGGGCATGGTGAAGTGGCAATTACCCACTCATCTCCCACCGACCGACCTGAAGCAACCTGCAGGCCTTCCTACAACACCATCAGTTTCCCCACTGCCCCATATTAACCAGCATGGCCCAGCCCCCAGCACCATCCTGTGCTCTGCTCTAATGCAATCTCTCCCATCAGACGGCCACCATCACCCACTGCCTTACAGCACTCACGCCCTTCCATAGTGACACATACCGTATCTATCTCACAGCTCCTGATAGACGATGACCCGCCATGAAAATCTGTCTGTTCCGGTCATGTTGAAAGCTTATAAATGTTTACACATTTTTGAAAGAGACAGCCTCCTTTTTTGGATGATTCATTGCGTATGTGTATAAGGAATGTGTTGAAAGTGCACCTGCGTGGTTTGTGGTCCCAACAGTTAACTCATTTTCATATCCATTACTGTTCAACCCCTAAGGGTTAATTTTGTTACCCTCTTCCCCCATCATATACCCCTGCTGAACATCCAAACCTCTACAAGTCTTCCACCCACTGTCTGTTATCATGATGTATCAGAAGCCCTCCATGTGATCAGTAAGGCCGAGGGGAGCGCTAGCACAGCAGGGAACGCCGTTCCTCGTGAAAGTGTCTGAATGCAGCAGCGGAGGGCTCGGCCCGAGACACACGACTGATGAGACTTTAATTAGATCATTTAGAGGCGAGGAATTGTTCAGGCAGAGAGAGGCCTTGTTAATGCAGTCATACAGCCCACTAAGTAGTTTTTTCCTCAGCAATGATTTTCCTCAGGTAATAACCAAGCCCACCACACACAAAAACAGACAATGGAGCTTTAGAACAGAGTCTATCCATCCATCCATCTTTCCATTTGTGTATCAGTCTGTCATACTTGGCTGAGAGATTAAAATTTATTTTATTTTATTTTATTTATGAAAAAATATGTAGATATACATTTCTATCTCATTATCATTATTATTATTATTATTATTATTATTATTATTATTAAATACAGTTATATTATTTTATTATTAGTCTGATAGTAAAAGCAGATAATTTAAGATTTTTGCCCTATTTAAATATCTTAAACATTATAATATTTTAATCAAAAATGTATTTTATAATAAATAATATAATAATTAATATAATATTTTATTATTATTATTAACAATTGTATTCTATTATTATAAGTCTGATAGTAGAAGCAGATCATTTCAGGACTTTCTGTACAATATTTATAGTACTATTTATATTAAGTATATCATCATTATTATTATTGTTATTATAGATAGTAGATAGTATTATAGATAGATATAGAAAGTACATGATGTCAAGGTTTATTTTTTTCCCAATTTAAATAGTTTTAAGATTTTATGTTTAAATGTTTTTATTAACACAAAAAGCTAAGTAGTATGTTAGCAACTAGCAGCATCACTGATTATCTATAATAGATTGTGAAATAAAAGAGAAGGAAAGAAAGAAAATGTGATATTTTGTAGGTGAATCCAAGCAAGCTGCAACGTCAGGAACAGACAACGTGGTTGCCACGTCAGATCACAAATGATATTGTACTTTGACAGATTGTAGCCTTGCTTTACAAGTGCAGTTACATCTCATTTGTCACTGTTTGATCTGTAAGTGTGGCTACAGGAAAGGAAGGCCCTCCATCTTGCCAGCAATTTAATGGTTGGGAGACGAACGACGGCCGACAGCCACCTGCCCACAGACCGCAGCGCTGATCTGTTCTCATTTACTCCACCATCAGGCCAGATGAAGGCAAAAATCGCTCCTTTTGATCCCGCAATGCTTGCCACCACCTCCCCTGGCCGATATCTCACCCCTACACACCCGTGTGCTGTTAACACCTCATTCTGCCTTGGCTTCTGCCCACCATTTGGTGTCTCTTTGGATTTAATAGAGACCTCAGATGTAAACACAATTATGCTCCTTGGTTTTAAAATGATGCATTTTCCTCCAAAGCCCTGTTGAGACAGAAGTAGTTATCTCAGGCAAAATTGTGTTTCACAGGCATACTTTATCATTTAAATCCTATTTGAATTAAACATATCTACGATTAACTTGCATAACCTTTTATTGTTTAAGATTATTTATTTAATTTCACTGATTATTAATATTTAGTTCTGTGTATTCATTCACAGTTTTTTATTGCTTTTATACAATTTATATGAATTATTATTATTATTATTATTATTATTACTATTATATTGTTATCATTATAGTAATTTGTTCTTATTATTACCATTAATGTTATATAAATCATCATACATGGCTGTAGACGTCATGGGTTTTAGTCCAGAAAAAGACCTAGGCCAAGGGGGGCATGTAGAGATGTTGAAAGAGTCTCAGTCCATTGTGTGGTGTTAATTCGCTCTGCTCTGCTTGCTCCTGGGCAGACCAGAGGCCTGGGTAAATTCAGTTTGAACACGGCACATTGTCTAAACATATCGGCCTGCCAATCAGTCACCCCGAGCCCTGATAAGAGCCGTCTTGTATTATTGAATCAACAATAGGGCGGCTCTGCCGGCAGGAAGATAACACACGCTTATTTCTCTTTAAGTCTCGGCAGAAGAAAGGCTCTGTCCACATCCACCTCATATAACTGCCTCAATTACCATAAAAACCACTGCCGTGCCCAACCTCACACATGACTCTGCTGCTGTGAAGGAGCCTGCCATACGAGTGTGTGTGTGTGTGTGTGTGGAGGTAGAGGGCCATAAGATAGCACTGTGTTTCCAATTATGAATTTCAACATTTCAATCATTTGGATGACATTCCATCAGCGCTCAGCACCCCCCTAAAATTTCAGTGTCCTTTATACTGTGGATCCTGGATGAAAGATGGGTCATAAAAAAATTGTGCTCGCCTCTGAACAGCCATGACTCGATAACCAATAACCGCTTTACACAAGTGACACCGTTCCACTCACAAACACCTTTTCCATCGCTCTGGTCGTGTGTGTGTGTTTTTTTTCTCGCAAAGCAAGCACAAACATGTCAATTTGACCTAGACGCCAATCCCCCTTCTCTCTCTCCAATGTACGTGGCTGTTTTGAAGTGGGAAATCCAATGGTGATCCAATCAGAAGTGATTCCAATATTGGCAGTCAGCAATATTCCTCCGCCCCAAAATGATCGCCCTTCATCACTTTGTCTATTAAGTCAGCCATGCATTTGGCAGGTTAGCAACAAAGGCCAGAAAGAGACGCAGCCAGCCACGACTGGAGTTTCTGTGCCGAAATATCACACTAAATTTGTCTGCATCAGTCAATGCCCACTCACTAGCTTCGGCCCCCTGCAGTCGCATGACCAGGGCACCTGCAGTTTGCTTCTCTCTCATTCTCGTTTTAAGCAGTGTTGAGAATGTACAGGGCATGACACAATAATTAAAGTAAGTAGATAGCTCAGTAATTCTCTCCGGATTTTGTGCGGATAATGAGTGGGGCTCCCTCTCTCCTATCTCTTTATTTTCTCTGTGCATCTTCTTTTTCTCTGGCTCTGGATGTGCCTGTGTGTAGGGAGAGGCAGCCAAGCACCGGACACATTTCATTAGGATCACCCACTCCTGCTCCTCTTTTAATATTTGAAGGCTCATTTGTTAAGTGGGAATGGTCTTTTCTCCTTGTCTTTTTTTCCCCGCTTTTTGTGGGCTTTGGAAATATAATTTTCAATTTTAATTTGATTCATTTAGATTAAAATCATTAATCAGGACTGAAAGTGAGTTAATTTTCTGGAAAATAAATGAGCTTGTTCGGATAGCTCTTTATTAAGTGAGAGGTGTGTGCAGAGGGGTGGGCGGTGATGGAGGAGGGTCTCTTTCAGGTACTATAGGATCGAATATTGGCCCAAAATGAACGAGTGAGAGAGATGCGGCGCATTGGTGGCCTTATCCTGTGATTTTGTGCATCTAGATATCTACATTTCCATAAAATTGTATTAAACTGTCTGAAATAGAATATTTGTAATTGTTTTAATTGTGCATTAACAATTACATGTGTACACTTGTGTCTTTTGGTTATGTTATGTAAAGGTCTTAGGGATATTCATATTAAAACTGTAAAAAAAAAAAAATAATAATATTGTATAAAATATTTGATTTCAGGATCATAAACAAAAAAGGCAGCTGAAATGAAATTACATGAAAATAAAGACTAACCATAATAAGTTATATTATAGTAATATGTATATAATATTTTATATTATACTATATATATATATATATATATGTATATATATATATATATATATATATATATATATAATTCCGAAAAATATATATATTTATTAGAGTTATTAAACTTTTTCAGGAGCAAATATATTAGTAAACTTAGGTTAAAATTTTAAGTTGATTTTAACCTAGTTGGTGCAATATATTATTATGTATACATATATATTATATTTATAAACACAATTAACTATTATATAATACTATTTTATAAATTGTTATAATTATTATTATTTATGCGTTTATATACATTTTGGCATCTGTTAAAAAGATTATAATTTAGCTGTTCAAAGGCAAACAAAAATGGAGAAACAAGAATTGTTTTAACAAATAAAGAATAGTGGAAATGCATTTAAGATTCAGTTCTTTCATAACATTTCTGTTGGTTTGAGTTGTTGTAAGAATAGGTTTTGGAAGGATCGTTGACTTTTTTCTTTTAAAATGTGTTTATTTGTGCCCTCTGTCTAATTGAAACAAACTGCTAATAACCCTTTTTCAGAAAACACAACGACACACGCTCTCACTCACACCAAACCTGACTTGTTTGTCAAGGTGGTCACGTCTGTTTACTTGCTGGTGGTCAGCACATTTTCAAAGGATGCAAATCCTTGTCAAGGGCTAAGCCGAGCATGAGCGGAAATCTTTCTCCATCAAAAATTCAAAGCATCGCTTCTGATATTCCAGAATTCAAAGTACCACCTTCAATGTTTAATTTCAGTAGCCGGCCAATCGAAATGCAGAACCTAGACGTTATTCTGAGTTTGTTTGTTTTTTGGTTTTTCTGTTTGGGAATTTGAACATTTCAAAGCTCAAGACAAATGCTGTCAATATTTGCTCCTCAGTGTAATTACGTTATTGAGGAACTCAAGGGGAGGCGATTGTGCCAGAGGAGCGGGGGGGAATTTAACCGGCTTAAACATCAGAAAATCAAATAGAAATCCACATTTTATGCATGAATGGCACCACAGAGTGCACTTGTCCCACAGCTTAGCAACCAACATTTACAGCGGCAAAGAAAATAAATTCTCATTGGATTAAGAGGAAGATTCAGTTGACAGTGTGTGTCTACCCCCTCTCTCCTCTTCTTGTGCTCTCTCTGGCATCGTCCCGGTGAAGATTTAATAATTCATTCCTGTAGATCTCAGGGGATCTGCCAACCAGCGGTCCTGTTGCTCGCCCATGTTTATTTGTCCGAGGCCCATTTGCATTTTGTGTGTAAACTCGGCTGATTGCAATTGGGATTCGCTCTTTTTCTCAGAATGGGGTGTCCCGCTTACTGGGGTGGCCTTAGCACATAGGACACACTTGGTTTTGCCCTTTGCAATAGGTCACAGTTATTTCCACATAAAAGCTCATAGCATTAATGGAAAAGACTGGAGGATGTGGGCTTCGGTGAAATAGGAAAGCTGACTGAAGGCTCACGTTGACAAAAACAACTTGGTCCCCCCTGGATTTAACTAAAGTGAACCAGCAAGAATCTGCAATGAAGGAGGGTTGGGATATTCTTAGGCCCATGCTTCAAGCATATGAGAGAGAAAGAGTTAAGGTGAACATTTAATGGAGTTTGGCAGCTTAGTAGACGGGTACTCTTACCCGGTGTTCATTTCTGTCAATGCCTAATGACTATTAAATGTGCTTTCTTAAAGAGGAAGAGTGCTAGGGTCCAAAATTAACGATGTAATGTATTCAATGTTATACATCAAGATCATTCTGCATGGGCCCATAGATACACCGTCAAACAAACAATCGGCAGCTCTTTGTATCTGTATCTGTGTGAAACCCGACCCAGCGGCACACCATGTGCAGCCAGGCGCCTGCTTGCTTTACAGTCATGTGGCGATAGAAGGTCTATCAGCAGACAGATGTATCCCGATGGTGTGAAGCCACATTTGCCGTTTGTGGAGGGTAACGATCGCCCCTGGGTCGGCATCCCGTAGCCGCGTCTTAATCTTAACCATATAAGAGAAGCCACAAAGCTGGCTGCAGATCAGTAACAAAGGGTAACTTATTCCAATGTTGTTTGTTTCGGAGCGTGTAAATCCTTGAACGATCCTCCTTCAGCAGCGAGGGAGGCTTTCCTAATAATATCCCACCGTAGAGGGCGTCTTTCAGGGTTGTGCTGCATTAATTCCTCATCTATTTCCAGCACAATGCCGGCCTATGAAGATGCAGCTCTGACTCAAAACTTAATACACGTGTGCGCATCAGTTGCAGTAGAAGAAGTCAACCAATCAGGCAAATAAAAGAGCTATGTATCTGACCTGCATTAACTTGGATGGCAGATGCAGGTTTTGTGAAGCAGTACAAAGATGTAAGATGCCACACGGACTGCAGGTGATGCTATTACAAGCGTGTCTGTAGCAGTGAGTTAGCAGAATAAACCCTGCAGTCCAGGCAGCCGGGCTGGAGCAGGATCCAGTTTCTGGAGGGGGGGCTTGATCTTGTTAAGATGAGAGGCTGTCAACATGTGAGCGTCGTGTGTTGTTGCATATTTCGGGCGCTGGCATCAAGGAGGCTATGCTAGCAATGTGACATCTTTTTAAGACCGCTGTTCTCATGTAAAACGAAGCCTGTGGGACGTGTGTTCCTTAGTGGAAATGTGAGCAAATAGGGTCACAGATCTGCTTTTGTCCTGGAGTACAATGTCACATAATCAACAACCAGCCAGGGTCAAAGTTAATTAACACTCATTATCACTCCGTCCCAAAATACGCCTGTGTGTAGTGCAGTCATAGTGAAACACTGATCTATAAGAGGAAATATTACGGCTGTGGTTGCTATTTAATAAGAATTAATTGCTTATTTAGAAAGAAATCAATAATAAAGGGATAAAGCATTTATATAATGAGCATGACTGAATGTTATGAACTTGTAGTGTGAAAATTATGAATCTGCACAGTGTGATTTCAAGTTCATGTCATGGTTATGTTGCATCTCCATTTATTGTACACATCCCAGATCTATACAAGTCAAGGGTGATAGTAAAAATAAATAAATAAATAAATAAATAAATAAAGATATAGGCAAGATAAAAATGATTATACATAAATTTCTTCTATTTTCTATTTTATTTTATTTAAAAATATTATATGTTATATTGGATTATTCCATTCATTTTAATTAATTAATTAATAAATGTTTTTATTATTTTACATAAAGGCTGTATTATTATATAATATCATATAATATCATATCATATCATATATCATATTATATTATATTATGAATAATAATGTTGACCATAATTGGGTTTGGTGGACCAAAGTTACATTTTATTTGCCCATTAAAAACCCCCATTTTAACTAACTAGTGATCAAAATATTAGGGAGAAATCCCTTGTGTTTTTGCATGTCAGCATCTCCATTGACATTGAGTTAAAATGTAATCAGGTAAAACCCATAAGCAGCACTTCAAAATTTCAGTCAGCGCTGTTCAATATGAGAAAGGTGCATCTCATTGTTAAATTATTCAGATAGTGTCAGGCCCTGAAAGCCCAGCGGAGGTGGCGATTGAGCGCCATTCAAATAAACGAGAATTCCAGTGTTTTAATTGTGAAACGAGGGCCGGTCCACTGGGGCCTTCATGTCCATTCCGTTCCTCTCCAGCATGCAACATGAAACGGCTCCTGGGCCACCTTTAAGTGGTTTCCACGGAAACCGCCCATCCCCTGGAGAGGTTTGCATAATTAAATTAAGGCTCTTTTGTATGTCAATTAATTAAAAGCAGGGACAGGTCTTTAAGGCTTTGCACTCATCAGAATCGCAGGTCGCGATGGATGGATTCAGAATGTTTTCACAACCCTCGCGCCTCAATATATTAGCTAACCATCACACTTTATTTGCACTCTTTGGGGGGTGGGGGTATTGATGGGAGCTTTGAATGATGAAGGAGAATGGGATGCCTTTTAAAGACACCGTGAGGTGCTTCACGCGAGTACTTTAGTACTTGAACACTTCTTCGCTATTTCCTGTAATTGTTCTCACCAACACTTATGAGGATGTGTGTTAACACAAATGGCTGTCTGCTGTTTACCTGTTATTTTTCTGTGAACTGAGTGCTCAAAGATGCACACGCGCCACAAGCGGGAGATGGGCAGGTGCGTGTCCGGATGTCACATGGAGAGAGCGAGTGTGCCCCTGTCTGTCAGCAGCTGGTCATCTCCTGTCCACATCCCTGAAATGGCCACTGACAGCTGCCGTGCAGCTCACAGCGGCCCACTCCCCTCGCAGTGCTTTTAAAGTGACAGCGCAGGTTATCTGACTGCTTTATTGAAGAGGCTAGAATGATGTGCGGAAAGTAAATGCTGTTTTTGTTTTTTCTTGTCTCTGCTTTTTTATCAGGCGTTCGACTGGATCGTGTGCGTGGTGGAAGACAGAAGTACAAACGTCGGATAGATGCAGAAAACAGCCCATATTTGAACCCTCAACTGGCTCTGCCACCCAAAAAGCCATGTAAGAACATTGCATTCATTTAATGTCTTTTTTCTTAGATTTTCTCATCCTCAAGAACCTTTTCTCATACAAATACATGCACTTTTTTTAAACAACACGTAAATGTAGAAATAAAACAGGTACAAAGGTTGCTTTAAAAAAAAAATCAATTTTAGGTTTCATTCAAAAAAAAAAAAAAAAAAAAAAAAATCTGTTATATTTTCCTCATCCTTATGTCATTCCAAACATGACTTACCTTCCTCTTCATAATTCAAAGGATTTTGTAAATGTAGTATTTTTGGGCCATACAATGAAAGTTAACAGGGTCCAAATTGGTTAAAAAAAATACTGAAAGGAATTCTTAAATTTTGTGCTCTGCAGAAGAACGAGAGTCGTTTGAAAAACAGTTAAACCATTTGTTCAAATGTTCTATTTTGTGTTTGACAAAAAGTCATACAGGTTCAGAACGACACAAGGTTGAGTAAATGATTACAGTTTTCTGTTTTGGGTGAAATATCCCTTCAAGTTTGCGGTTTTTGCATCTGTCAAACCCCAAAAAGATAAAACACAGAATCTTTCACTGATTTCTCAATGTCACCTTACAGTGACCAACCTTCTTTCCAATGCACCAGGAAATTGGACACAAAACAAGAAAGACAGAGATGTAGTATATGACAGAGCCAATCGACAAAGATGTTTGTGCATGTGTGTGTGTTAGGGGAGAGCGACGAGCGCGAGAGGGAGAGAGGGGTCTAATCCGGATTAAATCCAATCTGGCAAAGACATCAAACCCACAATACCGGAGCTTCCGCGCTGTCAGACTGCTCTGCAAAGAGACAGCACGGCAGCGCTTAACAGATTTGTCCCTAAAGCCTTTTTACTTAATGGTAGCATATTCTCCTGGAATACAATATGCTTTTATGCATTATAGCAGTGGAAATAATCTTAATTATTACAGTGGCAGAAATCATTTTAGGAATACAGTGCTCTGAATAACCTTCTGCCTAATCCTACTGATCCCTCCTTCCAGGTTCAGGCTTATTTCCAGCCACCCAAAGCAACTTATTTTAAAGCTTATTCTCTATGTCCAGCTCCCATCCACTCTCATTACTTCGTTTTTTTCTCTGCTATTGTATGCTAGCAAGATGGGGACTTTGGGAGACAGTATAAGGGGGAGGCAGTGGACCACTCATTGGAAAATGAACCGGACAAAGCACTCAATATGGCACCCTTCCCACTTTTAAGTTAAAAGAGACAGTCAGATTTTTAATTTGAGTTTGTTAACTCTAGAATTTGCATTGCATTTTTTTTATGTGCATATTTTGTGAGCTAAAGAATCTGCATTTATACCACCATTGTTATGCTGATTTGATATATATTGACATATGAAATAGCTGATTGAGACTTTTCTTATAGGGAATATTTGGTCGGAATTCTGTTTTGGATTTAAATATCTTTTATCCAACATGAATCCCCACTGATGTCTTTTTATCAGTCAGTAATCTAGAATATGTCCACCCTTGCATGGGCGTACAGACAAATGTTTACGTTTTGTAAAGGGTTTTCGTATTTTAGTCCAGTGTCCCATTAATAGAGCCTTTTATCTGAGCTCTCTGTATCTTTTCTCTCATTCCTTTCTATCTCTTTCTCTATTTTCACAAACAGTGAGAAGTAAACATGGTCCCAGCCTACCTGATTGATTATTTGCACATAACAAAGGCATGGGGTTTTGAAATTGGGTTGCATTGATTCTAATTAGGGAAACATTAAATAAGATTTACCTAGAGATAGCACTTACAGGCTCCCCCACTCCCTGGAGTAGCAGGGCTGGGCTGATTGATCCATTTCTTACCATCCTCCAACACACACACACACACACACACACACCAGAAGTTAATGCTTTTTAATTTAGTGATCCGTTTTGTCCCCAGACCTCAAACACAGATGCACTGGGCTCAAAGTGATTAGTCTGGGCCTTGCAAACACACAGACAAGCACACAGAAATTGCAGTGCTGTATTTGGCTTCTGTCTGTCTATCATATTGCATTGACATAGATGATTAAACCGCAAATGAATTCATTTAACTGTAAGGGTGTCGCTAATTACCTATTCCAATCTCCCTCACCAACGCAATCCAATCTGAAATGTGTGTCCTTTCTCTCATTAGATTGACAGAATACCGCAAACAAAAATCTTTATATGCGCAATTCACAGCATAATCCACAATGAGAAAACCATCAGAAGGATGTAAATTAAAAAAGCAGCAGTGGTTCTCAACTATTTTATTTTATTTTATTTTATTTTATTTTATTTTATTTTATTTTATTTTATTTTATTTTATTTTATTTTATTTTATTTTATTTTATTTTATTTTCAACAATCATTCAAACTCCATTATTTTGGATTAATTTTATCTGGCCAACATAAAATTCCATTATTACAAATAATATGTCATTTTTATTTATTTATTTTATTTTCTCTTAAAGCAAAACTTGTGAAGAACCACTGCTCTGCACCATCAAACTGTCTCTTAACCAATAAACAATAACCAAAAAAGCTCTGAATTTTAGATTATTAAAAGCACCGGGCTTTCATTCTTACGCCAAAAACAGCATTTTCAGCACTACAAAAACCATCTTTCCGCCCAGAGAAAACAACTCTGCCAATATTTCATGTTATCTGATTGCTTTCTTTGCTACTGAACCAAACACTATATGACCTTGCTGGTATAATCCCAATCTGTTTCTTTGTTCTCCCCTCGGTGTTCAAATACAGTCCCCTTTGGCTGCCTTGCAGATAACAAGATTGTGTCTCACTTGCTGGTGGCGGAGCCTGAGAAGATCTACGCCATGCCTGACCCCACCGTGCCCGACAGCGACATCAAAGCCCTGACCACGCTCTGCGACCTGGCAGACAGGGAACTGGTGGTCAACATTGGCTGGGCCAAGCATATCCCAGGTAGGACATGACCAGAGATAGAAATTACACACAACTACAGGGAAACTCACAGTGGGAAGCATGGATTGAATGGTCTGTGGGTAACACATTCAGTCTAGATGAAAAATCACAAAACAGATGTTTTATACAGGTTTAAAAAGTCAAATTGGATATTATATATCTGATGGATATTTTTAAATGATGGAACATTTATAAAAAAATAAAAAAGCAACCTCATAGAAAGTGGTGCCCGCAAGTCTGAGAATGCTACTATTAACACTATCATACATTACTATTAACTATCACAAATGTTTTTATTTTATTTTATTGCTCTTATTTATTTTTCTGTCTGCATTTGTAGAAATATAAAATACATAAAGTATTTATTATACAATATTTTTCTATTTTATATATAATATTTTATCATAACATTTGATTGTTTTACATGTTAAAGTATCCTAAAGCTTTTGATTTATTTTTAGGTTTAAATGACATTTTTAATTCTATAATTTCAGCAGAGTCTCAGACGTCTGTGCTTCACTGTATGTGCAAATTCTGAACAAAAACTGTAAAGTGTGTCTGAGTAATTGCTGTTCTCAGCAAGTGCAAAACACTCTCCTGAACTCTAAACAAAGCTGTGCCTTGTCAATCAAGGGTATTTGCCATCACCCAGGCCACCACTGACACGGTCCTTAGGTCAGCATTTTTCCTCCCTCTGTGACAGCAGACAAGGATCAATTTGTTTAGTTTTAGCTCAGATCCTTCTTTAGTTTAGCGCAATGACTGCAGGAGTGGGGGGGGGGGGCATTTTCTCCTGCTGTTTCGGCCAACCAGCAGCCCTGTTGAAAGGATTCCTGACATTAGCCATGAACGATAATGGCATGACTGACCATGATTGAGACAAGTGTCCCCCCTCCTCTCTCTCTAATGCTGCTTATTGCCCATCTCCACAAGACAGAATGAGGAGTTTCCAGTAATCTTCTTAACAAAGCCCTTCTTTTGCATTTAATCTGAGACGGCCCTGGTCACAGACAGTGGCTGCCCACTTCAGCCCTCAGTGTTTGAAAGAGCTTCCCATAGGTGACTGACTATGAGAGCAAAAATGAGGTAAAGAGAAAAAGCTCTCAAATCAGACAATAGTAAGAGTGGTTACTTAACGAAGGAGACATAGTAATAGTTTCACAGCATGTGAACATGCGCAGGTTCTTTTATGAGATTCATTCATCCACTTTCACTAAAGAGAAGAAACCACTCTTTTAACCAAAACATGTTAACACCTTTATTTGCTGCACAGGAAGTTGTGTAGTAGTTGGCCTTGTGCTGTAGATATGACTGTGCTAATACTGGCCCCGGGCAATAGTGCCACACAAGCCATAAAATGGGCTTAAAGCTCATCAGAGTGCCAATTTCCTGCCAGGCACGAGATGCAGGATTAAGAGGTTATTTCTGCTGCTCCATGCCAGATTGACCCAGACTTGCCCTGTGGATTTAATGGGATTTTCCCTGTGTGCAGGAAGCCACACCGCTGGAGCTTCTGGAATGTGGCACATTTGTGTACATAGTATAGTATAGCAGACTGCATACTGTAGTGTAGCATTGTATGATGCTTATATTATATTTTAATAGTTTGGATCAATAAGTTTTTTTTAAATGTAGAATATATATTTTTTAAGAAAACGATACTACAGTAAAGATGCATTGAATTGATCAAATGTGATGGTAAACCATTTATAATGTTACAAAAAAAAGCTATTTCAAACAAATACTGTTATTCTCAACATTATATTTATTAAGAATTCCTGAAAAATGTGTTCCATAAAGATTTCCAGGATAATATTAGGAGGCTGTTTTCAGCTCTGATAATAATAAATCAGCGTATTTGAAAAGATTTATGAACAATCTTGTAACACTAAAAACTGGAAAACTGGCTTTTGATCATTTACATCACAAGTATGAATTACATTGTAAACCATATTACAATAATAAAAAAAAAAATGATGAGTTACTGTAAAAACTAAATATATTTTAAAATATTACTGTTTTTTCTCAAATAAATGCACCATTGGTAATTATAAACTACTTATTTTTAAAAACATAAAAAAGTTCAATCTCAAACTCTTGAAGGGAAGTATATATTTCATGTACTATATTAATGGTATTTTATAATATACTATAGTTAGTATAGTATGGTGGAATGTACTGGCCATTATTCAGAACTAGAAAGTTTTATTAATAAAAAAGTTTATGCTAAGTTATCAGTGTTGAAATAATCCATTTGTCTTGACACGTTTATAATAAAAAAAAATAGTAATATCCAAGTTGTGGTGGAAAATATTCGTTCAGTTACACAATTCACTTATTATTGGCCAGCATTACTAGAAAAAAAATAGTAATCATTTTAGCCCTTCAGTGTTTCATAGCACAGTAACATAATTACTTTCCAGTCATTTATTTTTCAAAGCTAAGAAGTATCTTTAATGTCTCAGGCTGTATACAAACTTCTGCTTCTCTCCTTGTATACATTTGCACATCCATAGCTTTTTTTTCTGTACAGTGTTCATATGTTAGTTCATGTCTGCTCGCAAAGCAAACTGAGGAGTCTCTCGATTGGCGTCAGAGTTCACATTCTATGAATGATTGCTCAGCAGAAGAGAGATGATTGTATGATTAGACCTCGGCAGGCAATTCTGTGTCTTGTTTGAAGAGGAAGGAGCCCCCTCATCTCCGGAGCAGGTATTCCTGCGGCTCTCATCTCCTCCTGCACCTCGCGCTCCAATTGCTACTGTATCCCGATGAACATTTCCAAAGAAAAGTGTGAGATTCAGTAAAAGTTCTCCTGTAACTCAAGACATTTTTTGCCCCTGAAAGTGATATTTTTTCCCCTTAACCTCACACAATCAGAAAGACACACAATGACAAAGGGCTCTGTAAACGGCCTGCTGTTAACCTCCCCTAACCGCTCCGCCACAGCTCCATGTGCGCATTTCTCTCTTTCCCAACCGGTTTGTCTCTGCGGTTTCTATGGTACAGTAATTTTTTTTAATCAAATTGATGAAGGCCTCCATTCTCCCCGAGAGTCCAAACCAATTTATGGCTCATGATACGGCGGCTATGTTGCTAACAGACGTAACAAACTGTCAGCCTCTCGCACAGAAGCTAATTTGAAGTCATTAGGTGTGCAGCGTATGGGCAACAATTTGTTACGGTGGTTAGGAGCGCCGCTGACATTTCTGAGCGCCTTCTCTTACGATCTGTCCTAGGCGAGGAGCAGGCAAATTGTAAACTAATTTAAACATCACTCAGTATTACTGGAGCTGCCGCTGCAGAGAGCTGGTGGATAATGAAGCAGTCTGTGTTTTTGCGGAATGGAGTTAAAGACGCCTCGGTGGTAGCTCCCTCCGCCGGCGGCGCAGACACGGCTGCTCCTTTCTGATTGCTTTTTTAATGCGCAGAGGCTTCGCACCTTCTCCCTCCTCTGATCATTTACATGCTCGTATAGGCCGTGAAAACATTTGATATGGTTTACAAACACACTGTGAGAAAGGGTGCCTGAACAAAACCCTGGCGTCGCCCATTCCTGTAAGCCTGGCATTATGGGAGATGCAAGGATTTGGAAAGTGATATTAACTCAATACGAGGGTAGAGAAAAAAAAAAAAAAAAAAAGCAGAAAATGACATAATGTGGATTAGGGCGAGGAATCTCATTTGTGGGATTAAAGTATTCCGGCTGTAATTTTATTTGAGCATTTAAGCTGCAGGGGAGGAGAGGAAAGAGCAAACGTCTGTAGTGGAATAAAAAGAAAACTGTACTTTTATCTGTAAATAGAATTGGAGTCCCCTCATGCCAGCCAGGAGGACTAAAAACAAGTGAAAATGTGATGTATTTAGCGTGTAATTTTGAAATATTAAATTACATTTACTGTTTTTAGGCAGGAACAAAATACCTCTATAAATAAACGCAATAGCTGAAAAAAGATCTGAAGAAAAAAAAATCTGTAAATTAGAATTAAAGGTGTATTGAGGCTGTAATTTTTTTTTAGCATTTGTATTGGAAATATGACATTATATTGAAGTTTGTAGTGGAAAAAGACAGAAATGAAAGACTTTTTTAAATAAAGGCAAAAAAAAGCTGTGTTAAGAGAATTAGAGAAAGCATAAAAACTCACAAAATATCCTGTATTGAGGAAAGCTTATTAAAAGCTGTGCAGGGGAGAGGAAAGACAATTTTTGTTAGAGAGAAAGGCACGAAAAGCAAAAAAAAACAAAAAAAAAAACAACAACAACCTGGAAATAGAATTAGAGAGAGAATGAAAAACCACAAAATGCCCTGTATTAAGGCTGTAATTATTTTAACATTTAAGCTGTGTGGCTGTGAGGAAAGAGAATTTTTGAAGCACCAAAGAAAAAATCTGAAGAGTCATCAGAGAAAAAAAAAAGGAAATAGAATTAGTAAAAAAATAAAATAAAAATTGTGCTGTATTGACACAATTATTCGTTTTAGGATTTAAGCTGTGCAGTAAGAGTGGAAAAGAAAAAAGATGGAAAGAAAAAATTAAATAAAAGTAAAAAAAAAAATAATAACAATAATAACCTGTGAATAGAATTAGAGGAGCAATTAAAAAAAACTTGCTGGGTTAGGGAAATAGTTTTATTCTAGCATTTGAAAGAGAACTGTTTGTAGTGGAAAAGGGTGGGAGCAAAAAAAAAATAAAAAAATCTGTAAATAGAATTAGTCACCTCATGCCAGCTAGAAGCTATAAAAATAAATGAAAACGTGCTGTCATATGGTTGTGACATGCCTTATCGTAACACAGTGGTGCACAATGGCGGCCGGTCGCACTTGACTTGACGAGCGGGCTTCAAGAATGGCCAGCACATGGACCGGCACTGGCTTTTTAACATGACAGGACCATCACTATTACAGGCCCTTTATGCAGGCTGAAATTGCTCGGGCTTCTCTCATTCTTGGTCCTATCTCGGGGACTTTCTCTCTTTCTTTATTCCCCTTTCAATTTTCACTGGCACGCGGATAAGCGCGTGCTAACACAATATGATTGAGCAGTAAAATGGAACCTTGTCGACTCTAATCTCTTTTATGTAGATACTGAGGTACTGCCACACTCCACTTCATTCCTCTGCCTCCCCCCAGCTCCATCTTTTTTTCCCGCTCTCGCTCTCACACCTTCCTGTCCCTCTCTCCCTCGACCAGGCCTCTCTCTCGCTCCTTCAATTGTCAGGGCCAGTGCATTCGTAATAGGTTCAAGAGAAGGAGAGAGTCGTGGAAGCCCGACTCCTACTCAA
This sequence comes from Carassius auratus, assembly GCF_003368295.1. Lineage (NCBI taxonomy): Eukaryota > Metazoa > Chordata > Actinopteri > Cypriniformes > Cyprinidae > Carassius > Carassius auratus. The sequence goes on from NW_020524622.1 coordinate 21,848, forward strand.
ATATCGCAGCGAGGTTTCTCGGGACATAATAAGACGATTACGTGCTCGTCGGACAGACGCCGTGGGATTAGCATATTCGCCCAGAAACCTTGTTAGGAGAAAAAAAAAAAGCAGGATGCGCTTACTCAGTGCAATCTGCAGACGTGATTGAGGTGTCATCATTATTGGCTGACCTGTGTGTACAGGCTTAGTGGCCTGTTCTGGAAACGAACAATAGCAATTAAAGTTACCCTGGCAAAGCGTGCACAACTGCCTGCAGGCTGCATCGTCAATGCAACATGTGTGTTTTTTAGTTTTTATGCTTTTTTATTTAACTCGCGCCCTGTCTCAGGCTGTCGGGCAGCTGGTGAGATGTCTTAATCAGGAGCTGAGCAAGGGATTTATCTAAAGCATAGGTTTGCTTTCTCCATGAGCCCTTTCCCAGACCCTAATCTTCAGGATGGGAAAACACAATGGAGATAAAGGTCTTACGGTCACTCTTGGCATTGTAATATAGTGCTGGAATAATGCACATTTCACACCAGTGTTTCCTGTTTTATTTAGGCCTATTATGTTTTATGTTTCCTTAGGCCTGTATGTATATATGACCATGTGTATAATATATATATATATATATATATATATATATATATATATATATATATATATATATATATATATATATATATATATATATATATATATATATATATATATATATATATTATATTTGTATAATAATAATAAAGCAATAAATTATGAAATTATTTTAAAATAAATATGAATGATAAAACAATAAATGGTACCAAATAGAGAAATATATATATATTGTATACTATATATAGTATATTGTATACATGTATTGTGTATTGTTAATATTTTAAATATTTAATTTCGTGGTTTAATGATTTTTAAACATTTTTCAAATATAATTTATATTTGTATATTAATATTATAAATCTTTCAATTCAGGGTTTAATGCTTTAAAATAGAATTATAGTGATTTAAGTTTCACAAATGTTTAAAGGTGCATTTTAAAATTATATTACATCAACTTGTTTTTGTTTGTTTTTGTGGCACAAAAATGCTACTTTATGAGAGCCAGTCAGCTACCACAAAGTCAAAGATAACGTTTAATTTTTTATTATTTAAAACAAACATAAATCTGATTCTGTCTAATAGCTTAAAACCAAGTTTGTGTGTGTGTATGTGTGTTTGAATCATTAAAAGAACTGAGTCATTTGTTAATGTATCACACTACACTAGTCATGCTCTCTCTTCCTTTCTTTCTTTTTTTCTTTTTTTTTTTGAGTGCAACCAGCAAAATAATAGAAAGACACTCTGATTTGACATCATTCCACAGTATGTGGTCATGATCTATATCATCACATTCAATTGATACTGCTAGCTCACAACTCACAACTTATGCTGTGGCACTATAGATTCAAAAGTCACTAGATGTTTCATGAAAATGCATGTTGTGTCAATTTATGCCTTTTTTTTATCTGTTTAGTTCCTCCCTCTTTCTCACTCCAGTCTCATTTTGACTGAACATGCTTGCTAGTTTAGTCTCATTAAGCTCGTGAACCCACTGGAGGAAGAGCTAATCATATGTAAACATAATTATCTGCAAACTGGAGTAAGCCCGCTTATTCCTCCTCGCTGATGTGCGTGCCTGCCAGTGCTTTCCCAGATGTGATTTTTGGGACCCTCCTCCTCTTCCCTGCCCTGGATGAGAGGAGAAAACCCATTCGTGACACCCCAACCCCCACCCGATATCCCCACTACATCCAATCTCTAAATGAGGCCTTGTCTGTCACCGCCCTCAGACTGACACACTGCAAATATTGATTAATAGATGCCCTAAGCTCCTTTTAGCAAATCAAATTTTCACTTTTAGCAGGGGTTTCACTCCTGATACATTCAGCAAAGTGAGACACACTAAATTAAGTCTGACACTCAGAGAAAAGGGCTGTACAGACAGAGCAAAGATTGGAGAAATGTGTGTCAGAGAGATTGTGCGTTTTATATTGCTGTTTTAGCGTAGTTCAAAGGTCATGATCACATAACCTATCTTCAACTCCGTCTCTTATTATTATTTTCAAGTGATATAAATCTGTAAGTTGGGTATTATAGATAAAACAGGATGGTAGTTGGTGGAAATGAGCCGTTTTCTTCTCAAGGTTTTGTTTGTGGTGTACCATTAAGGGGAAGGCCGTGTCAGCTCACAGTCTACTTTGAAATTAACCACAGAACAGTAATAACTTCATACTGATGTGCTGCCTACAGTCTGTGTTACGTTCTGACATTATGGACTCGGGTGTAAGAATGGTGCCTTACTCAACTTTTACCCCATTACACTCGGATTTGTTCTTTTTGTGCATGTCAGTATGTGGATTGTGTCTCTTTTTCTGTACACTGGTCTCTCACTCCAGCTTTTTGGTGTGTGTTTTTGTCATCTTAACCTTTGTCTGATTAGTCTGAGTACAGTGTTTGATTGTGAAAAGATCCTGGTAAATGCAACATAGGGCCCTATGAAATCTGTTTTTTTTTTCTTAAATTTTATTTTATTTATTTAATTATTTCCCAAATTATTTATACACTATTAAATAGCAATTTTTTAAAGTATAAAGTATATATATATATATATATATATATATATATATATATATATATATATATATATATATATATATATATATATATATATATATATATATATATATATATATTAGATCCATATATATTTCACATGGCCATAAACAAAATGTCATTTTTGCTAAACTTTAAAACAGTGCTATTTTTCTGGGTTCTAATTTTATGGTTTCAATAAATATTAATAAACAAAAGCATCTATAGTTAACTGATTTTAGAAAAAAAAAACACATTTATTATATTTTTTTCTTTCTTTTTTCCATAAATACTGTGTTGTGTATTTACATTTTTCTGCAAAATAAATCCAGTAAATAATTATTCAAGTAAATATTCCTTTAAAAATAATGTTATAAAAATAATTTTAGTAGTAGTATCATTACATAAAGTAATATTTCTGTCACTGTTTCAGGTTAAAACAGTTCGTTTATATATATATATATATATATATATATATATATATATATATATATATATATATATATATATATATATATATATATATATATTTATAATTTTAATATATTTTAAATTCAGGAATTGATTATGTTAGGAACACATGATGGATGTATTCATGTGATTATTGCTCACCATATTTAAGCATCGATTTCCTCCTTGAAATTAATATAGATGTTCTCTCTTTTTTTCCCCTTCTTTTTGCGAATTGACTGTGCCTCATAGAATCATAGAGCGATCGTCCAGCCTCCACCACACCTCACATGTAAACACGCCTGTCTCAGCCTGTTGGAAATGCACCTGACAGAAGCCAGATTTGCATCACGCTTTGTCATGTGAAAACAAATGCAAAGCTCTGCATTATGCCCTTGTTTATCTGTGCTCTTGTGTGTCAGTCTTTATAAAGGACACATTTGCTTTATAAAGGCTGTAAGAGAGCTGAATAGGTGTGACAGTAACCTTCTGGCCTCTCACCAGCGCTGCATTCTTACCAACCCATCAGGCCCTGTGTCTGCCCCACAGCCAGCGGGGGGCGGCCCTGTGTGATTGCCCGTTGAAAAAACAAGGCATTATTGCTCATTTTTCCCTCTTATTAGTTTGATTACATTTGCAAATCAAATCAATCCATCAGGCGGTTTGTGAAGGGCCGCGTCCTGCAATCTGAAAGGGCCTCCTAGTAATCTCCATCTAATAAGATGCAAATGTGTCACATCAGTAAGTAACCAATAAATCATCGCCGTGTCTACGCCAATCATTAACCATCAGAATGAACAGTCAATTTTTAGTATTTTCAATTTGTGATATGCTAGTGGAATATAAAGATAGATGGACGTAATTATACAAACCAAACTCTATTTCAATCCTCCCATCTCCAGTAGCAAATATGCTGGGAGGAAGAACAGGCCTGTCATCATATTATGATTTTTTTTCTTTGTATTTAGTTTTTTAGTCTAGAGGTTCATGCAAAGTTCACAGACAGGCTCGAAACAGCACTCCTCTGAAAACCCACCCCAAACGATCAGTTCAGGGGGGCCTCATCTCTATCAGAGAGTAAGCAGGCAGGAAAATGGGATTGGATTTGAGCTGTCGGTGGGCTCTGAGGAATTATAACCTCAAATCTACACATCGGAACGAGGCTGGGAGTTAAACTGAGGCTTTTGAAGATGTGCAACATATTGCCTCGGTCCTGTACACCAGCCTAATCATGATGTAAATTATTATTAATGTGGAGGCAAGGCAACGTGGCCAGTATATGGTCGTGCCCAGTGTGTTGCTTATGAATAAAGTGATTGGGTATGTTTGAAACAGAGAAAGTGTCTTCTTCACACAGTGCAAAGCAGAACAGATCAGCAGAGCGTCACATAATGCAGATTTACTGAAAACCTGAACCGCCATTAGAAAGGATACTCAGAGTACATGTGGGTCAATAACATGACACTAATTTAATTACTTTTGTAGTTATTTGTCCAAATGTATGAACATAAACACAATCATTTGAACCTAACTCTTTTAATGTATACATCTTTTTTAATATTGAATTTTAGTATGAAATTCAACATTATTAAAAAGAATACAAAATTATAAGAAAATTGATAATACGAAGATAATATATATGATACAACATTTTAATGTGTTTTTAATCATTTATATAAGATTTTTCCAATTTTTTTATTGTGGTCACTTATTTGTCATTGACTCAAAGAGATTAAAAAGCAGTACTGCTTCAAATACAGTACTCTCTTGGATGTCTCAACATCTGAGTGTCCTCCTCCTCCTCCTCCTCCTCATCACCATATTTCATATTTGAATGAAAATTCACATTTAAATGTCTGCTGCTACCTTCAGTGTGTCCAAAATGTTCTCCCTTCCTTTTTTTCCCCTTCTCTGAATTTCCTTCTCTGCCGCTTTTGTTGCAGTCCCTCAGGTATAGAGAGTTTCCCTCCACAGAACCTCTTCTGTACTTCCAAAGCCGAAGAGCCATTGTGTCTTGCAAACTGGCATCAGCATATTCCTTTTCGCCTCATTCTTTCCTCCCTGCATATTTTGCACATAAAATGTGGCCCTTCTCAAATAAGCCCTTGTGTTTATCATGATCGATGCTTTCATGCATTACTCTATATATTATTCTCTCTGTTCTAAAATAGCTATCCTTTAAAGTGCAGGTTCTCTCACGTCCTTCGCTCTATTTTAATTTGTGTGTGTGTGTGTGTGCATGTGTGTTAAAGGGACAATTTCACACAAAAATTCTGACATTTATTCACCATCTTATAGTTTGAAACCCATATGAATTAATTTATTCACAATGAGAATCAATGGGGTAAAAAAAAAAAATGCATACACCGGCATCCTACCTCACTCCCTCACCAATCAAACGCACATTTACAGATTCCCAACACCCGGCTACTTCCTTCACACGCATCACTGCCTTATTTCCAATTGCGTAATCAAACCGTGGCTTCAATGCTCGCTCACGCCGGCCGCTAAACAGCATTTGGGTTTGTGCTACGGATTTATAGTTTATCTTTATCTGTTGCTTCATCTGTGGGTAGCTATTACGCCAGCCTGGCCAGCTTATTGTTTGGGCCTGATAGATCTGTGTGCAGTCCATCACTTGGAGCCGTGTGCCTGGAAAGCCATCGGCCCGCCTGATGATGAAATACGAGCTATCAGCCTCAGTAATGGCTGTAAAATTTCATAATTACACGGCCTTTATTACATTGCATAATGACCCTGAAGCAGTATGGAACAATTAATTAAGATTTTCAGCCGTGGCTTTTGCAGAAATTAAAAGGTGCTCATTGCCGTGGAATGGGGTAATGTCTTGTCTCGGAAGCATTAAGGTGCGCTTTAAGCGCGAGACTCCCTGTCTGTCTGTGTGTATCATTGACTGTTTGTGGAAATGCAGGGCATTCCTCTGCTTCTGTTTGTCTGGCCGGATCATGTTTGAGAGAGACGCTAATCCTCCAATATGAAATTAATCCATGCAGTCAGGCCTCTATCGGAGAGATCTGGATGTTTTTTACCCAAAATTTAATCTCCAATGATAAGCATATAAATAATATGCTGCGGCAAACACAGTTATTCCATGTTTTAGAGAAGAATGCATCATCAAAGATTTTTTTCTTGTGTTATTTTTTTCCACGACATCCAGATGAGATAGGGTTTGTCAATACAGCCTCGTAAGGGGTTTTATCGATCAGCATGGGAAAACAAATGAATCCGTATAAGTATTTGCCCTGCACCCCTCCAATGTGTGCACATAGACACACACACATAGACACACACACTCTCTCACGCTCCTGACTATTTGCTGTGGCAAACTAAGGGGGCGTCTGAGGCTCAGACTTAAGCCCTCGCCTCGTGCATCTCATGGCCTTTCCTAACACATCCTTTTGGGCCTAATGGAACGATGACAGTTGCGTTTGTTGGTCCCTGCCAGCGGGAGATGCTCTGACCCCCGTGGGGGGAGGTGCACATCAAAGGCGTCCGACTGGCATAGGAGTGAGGGGGAGAGCTCTGTGCAAACTACACTAATACCTTCTAATAGCAATAAGACAAACCTGCTGTGGTTTCTGCAAACATCAGCATAAAAAAACAAGAACTACAGGATGAGTAAAAAAAATCTGGAACATGGTAGCAACATTTTAGGTTTTACAGACCTAACTTAAATTCACAATAAAATACCGTATTTTATTAACTGATGTAATTTTAATAAACCAGCATACTGAAGTTCTAATATCTGTTTTGAACCATTGTAATACTGATAACCACCAAAAACAGGATGAGAAAGTCACATGATGGATCAAAGCTCATCACAAACAGCTCTTCTGTAAGCTGAGAAGAGATATACTAATTTATATATAGCCAATAGAAAGTGCACAGTGTCATTCACACAAACACTAAACCCCATCATGGTGAATTATACAATGACTTTTTCTTTTTCACTTCCAAAAAACCAAATAACAGTATTTTACTATACAATTACATTAAATGTAATACAATTTATTCATCGTGTATAGTGTGGAAATTTACTTTTAAACAATTAACAGGTTTTTATAGTTGCATTTTTACAGTCTTTTACTATTAAAATCACAATTGTTTTTTTACAGTGTATGAGAAAGAGGAAAGAGGAGACACATTTATTTGGTCTTTTAACCACATTAATAATCTCATAGTTCAACGTAACTTTTCTCAAAACAATAAAAACTCCTAATCCACGTCAGTCCCGAGATTAATATCAATCTCGATCCGAAACCCTTAAGAGGCACCTCCACATTCGCCAACCTTAAGAGACTCTGGGGAGAAATAAGAAAAAGGTGTAATTAAAATGTAAATATTGATATTTCATTGTTGGAAATGGCTTTTCGGCGCTGTGGTTAATGTCACTCCATCTGTGGAGCCATGGACGCTTTATTACAGTCCGGGGAACTGCCGCCCTTCTGCGCGGCCGCCACCAGGGCACATGTGCCTGTTGCTGCCTCGTTTCCATACGCAATTAAGTGGAAAAGTACAGTCTGAACAGTAATCCATGCTATCTTAACCAGCTGTCTGGGTATATTTAGAATTAATCTCCACCACCAATCGGCCTTAATGTATGCAATTAAGAGTCTGCCGATTGCTAATTAAGTGCATTAGAATCAAGAAGCCGTGCTAACGTGACGATGCAGCCTCTCCTCTGCGTTGGGTGAAGCAAATCCTGCAAAACAACAGCAAACAATTCAGATATGTCCAAATTGTATGCAGGAAGTGTGACAACTTAAATAAAAATCTATTTTTGTTTAGTTGTGTGGTATTGCACTTTTTAAAATGAAATTTAGTTAACATGAGTTCAACAGTGAAACAGAAGATTTAGCAAGAAAAAAATGTAAGAAGGAGTTGTTTTGGTAATTGATTGGAACGTAAAAAGTGACATTACATAACAAAAAGGGCTTAAAAATAAGAGTGATTGACTTCAGTTGAAAAGGAAAGCCAGGCTAGTTGAAACATTTTACAGCGACTTACAGATGAAGACAGTGGAAGCAAGTATTTTAGTAAAATATTTTTTTAAATATAGTTTTGGGAGTAATATGTAGCAATATATCATGTACAATAAAACCGTTGATTTGTATTAAGACATTTTTTTATGAAAAAAGTGTCATTTTGTGCCTTCCTTTACGAACATTAACCATGGTTATATTTCGTTAGGATTTGTTGGTTTTAATAGTCTAATGACACAGTTGATAACCTTTGCTTCACTTTTCTTCACCATTATCCTTCAGCTGATAGCTTTCAGTTTCTAAAATTCCTCACAGAACGGAAACAAAATAATAAATGGCAAAAAAAAGAAAAAAAAAATACCATTCATTTTTTTTCCCACAAAGAAAAGCCTGAGGGAAGATCACTCAATTCTGTTTAACTCTATTGAATGGTAGAGCAGAAGCCAGCAGCTGTTTAACACCGTAGCGGTGCGTATGTGATCACGGTAAACGCTGTACGGCAGCGTGCCTCACACTGACAGGTGAATATTTGCTTAGCCGCTAAATGGATGTGGACAGCTATGGCGGTGTTAATGTGTTTTCCCTCCTAAAAAGTGTGATTTCTCTCTCTTTCTCTCTCTGAATGGTGTTGTTTTGTGGAGATGAAAGGCGGCCGGTGATAAAAGCAAAGAGGAGCGCTGCGGCAGTTTGTGTGTATGCGGCTCCTGTCATCACTTCCCCTGTGTCCCCCCTCTCTGAGGGGGGAAGGGAGACTAAAGACCCGACTGTTTACACACACACAAAACACTCTTGTTTGCCTTTTCATGTTGTTTTTGATTTGTGCAAGACTTCTGTAGGCTAATATTTGTTTGGGTGGAAGAGTTTTGCAGACGGCCGGTTTAGCTGGTAAGGGGGAAGCGTCTCAGCGCCTCACTGGGGCAGTAAATGGACAGACAGAGACTGGCATGATGGTTGTTCCTGTCTCACCATGGCCTTTGGCATCATTAGCCTCACCACAGGCTTACCTGTAAGCTTACAGTAATCACCAATCAGCTGAACTTATTCCAAAAACATATCATTTTTATTGCTAATTTAGATATTAATGCTACAAAGGGTCTGTTTTAGTGAATCAAATATACTAAATATGTTTGCTTTATGTATTTATGCATGTATGTAATATTTATTTTTCTCTGTTTATTGGTACAACATATCGTTGTACAGAGATGAAACAACTAGGGATGAAAACTATACATTATTACTAAATTAAATATGGTATATACATTTCAGAGATGGGGACTCGAGTTTGAGACTCGGACTCGAGTGCGACTTAAGTCGCACAAACAGTGACTTCAGACTCGACTTGAGACTCGTCCTCGAAAGACTTCAGACTCGACTCGGACTCGAGCTCCGGGACTCGTGAACAATGTTAATTTTTAGTAAACGTCAGATGAGCTCGCTGTAAGAGTTGTGACGTTCGCGAACGAACCGATTCTTTTGAACCGCTCATAAACATGAACGATGGGAGCCGAGTCACGGCTGGAGGGGAGCCGTTCTTTCTGTCGCTCTTTTTTCCTATGCGTGTTTCAGAGCGCGTGTTTCACACAGATGCACACAAATGAGCTCCTCCGCGAGACAGAACAGTTATAGGGGGAGGGGCGCACCCAGCGCAGGCCAACCCTTTATAGCGTGATGATATTAGTTATTAGTTGTGCACGCATCCTTCACGTGAGTACTCCAGTGGAAAAAACCCTGCGTGCCTCTGTCATTGGGTAGGAGCGGAGCCATGACGTTTTGCACAGATATTCATTGCAGCCCACTTTGTTATTGTTCATTGACTTGAAGGGGCTGATGTCCTATTTGCAAAGTTTACAGTAGTAATAGTATGTAGACATTTCCATTTTATTTATTCTAATTTTATCTACTTTAAATATTTTTGGTTCTCTATCAAAATGTTCTTGTGTGATAACAATGTTCTTGTGTGGAAGAGTTAGTAGTAAAAGCTGTTTTGCACAGAAATTCATTGCAGCCGGCTTTGTTTTTGATGTTTATTTGTGAGTAGGTATTGTATGAATAACATAAGTCAGCGTAGCTTTGTTCATTCTTAAGCCAGACAAGAGGTGTGCAGCTATACAGCCAGGACAGACAGAAGGCCATTACTGAATCCATAAATGCAAAATACAGATATTAACTTAAAAGTAAAGCATTCTTGGTGTTTTTTTTTTTGTCATGTTGCAATAGCCTGTTTACACTGATTATTTACCAAAATCAAAGTTGATATTGTATGCTAATAGATAGAGTTGTCATAATAACATATTACATGCTTTGAATTCCTTATAGCTATGCAGTGTTCTAAGCAGCTTGGATGGGTCGCTGTACGTGATGCAACATTTATTATAACCAGAGACTTAATATAATAAAGAGACTTGAGACTTGACTTGGACTCTAGCTCAGAGACTTGAGACTTGACTTGGACTCTAGCTCAGAGACTTGAGACTTGACTTGGACTCTAGCTCAGAGACTTGAGACTTGACTTGGACTCTAGCTCAGAGACTTGAGACTTGACTTGGACTCTAGCTCAGAGACTTGTGAGCATCTCTGATACATTTACATCAAAACATTGTTCAAAACAGGCCAAAATATAATAAAAGGCAAATCATAAAAAAGAAATTAAGCAGTTTCACAGTTAATATATCAGGAATGAAATAAGTCTTTATCAACAAAATTAATATGATTCAAAAACACTGATAGAAATGCCGGTCACTACTATGTTTTAGTCTGAGACACAGTTTGATTCCATTTCCGACCAGACCGACAATATTCTAAGTTTAAAATGGAAGTTAATCAATATTCATTTTAGTTTAATGAACTGAACAGTATAAAAGCAATATCGCTCTCATAACCGTGCTGTTTTTCTTGATTCTGTGAGATGTTAATACGTTGAAATCTGTTGTAGTTTGTTGTTGTTTTATTATCAAATGTAGTTCCATTGAGGCGATATGACAACTTGGACTTCTAATATTACTAAGTCTCACCTTCGCTCTCCACAGCACTATTTTTGCAAGTAGATTAGTCACTGTGTCATCATCGTCTTGACAAAGTGTGAAAGCAAATAGAGTGTATACTCACACAGGAGCTCAGGAGGGAGCAAGGATGCATCAAATAAACATTCAGCATGGTCGGCACGCAGAATAGCGCTGATTCTCATTGCTCAAGCGTGTTCATTTACCCTGCAACCATGAGAAAATAAGCAGGGGTGTTGCTTAGAGTGAGACAGAGGAGCTGAGCGCTCCTGTGTTTATATGACGGCTATGAAGCGATGCTGAGGTGAAGTCTGCCTTGAGGAAGACGAGGAGGAGGAACGACCGCATATGTGTGTGTGTGTTTGTCTCGGTGGGCTCTCTCAGTATGTAAACGTGCAGTCAGAATAGATTTGGCAGACGGACGGCCGGTGGTTGCTGTGAGGCCTGGTGGTGAGCAGTCCTGCCCGGCAGGGGTTAACTTCGCATGGCTGCACCGCAGCCTCTTTCTGTCAGCCTGTGCTATGCGCTGCTCCAATGCTTATTTCTTCTGAAAAGCCACTGCAGGTTTCACAAGGCCTCAGCCATCAGATACCTTCTTCTGGTGTAACCTTCACAGATCCACATACTTAGCCTTTCCTCCCCCGTCTAGCACAAAGTACATCAGTTTACTGAGAGAAAAGAGAGCGATAAAGAGAAGAAGAGAGATTGTGCCAGTGGCAAAACCCCTTCAGTGCTGCTGGAGAGAGAGAGGGAGTCTGAGCTCTGAAGCTGGTCTCCGGGCTAAGAGAGTTAAATTGAGAGGACGTTACTGGAGATTGAACGCTGGATCAGATAATGCTCGTGTGTCATCGGGATGGGGCAGTCTGCTTTGTGTCTGTCAAATAAAAGAGTCTCTTATCCAGAGTTACATGGCTTGTAAATAAATAAATGCATTTGATTGAGAAATAAACAAACAAGTAAATCAAATAAGATTATGCATTTACATAAAAAGCTGTTTAAAAAGTTACTCTGAAATATATAGTTTTGTATACATGCTCGAGGATTATCTATCATAAATATTGAAAAAATCCCATTCAAAGTTGTATTTAAAATATTATATATAATAACACATAAATATATAATTATTGATTTTTGTTAATTACATTTGCATTTAATTTATTATTATATTGTTAAATATTTGTGTGTGTATGTATACATATAAACAACTGCAGTCTAATTTAGAAATACAAATAATTAGTAAAATTTATGAATAGTGTGTGTGTGTGTGTTTATATATATATTAGTTTGTTGTGCCTTGTTTAGTGTCATGTCTGTACTGAGTCAATAAACTTCCTCTTGTTACAGGAATTCCTTTGGGAAAAGGGTTGTAGACATTTGCCACAGCTGAAATGACAGTGACACACTTTAATTCAGCTCTTTGGATTCTTTCTCATGCAGCAAAGCATCCAAAGGTGAACTGTAATCACGGTCTCCACCAAGCTCTTTTGTGAAATGAAATAACAGATGAAAAGAAGGGGAAAAATGCATCTTTAAAGTTTGCCCTCGCGTAAATGTCAATACAGAACCTTTTCCGTCATCAGCAGTAAATTCACATTGATGGCTCTTTTCTTCTCTCTATCGATCCGGCCATGAGAACGTAGATTTGTATCTGTTAATTAATGCGTCCTGAAACAGCATTTGTATTAATCAGGGAGATAAGAAAAATTGGATGCCTGCACTGGCATGACAACCGTAAAAGCACGAGCCCCTGATAAAATCATTGATGGACCTCAATAAAGAGGGAAAAAAAGTTCTTCCTTCCACTCAATAAACTAATCATCCGGCTTTTAATTATTCTGCGGAGAGATGTGTGGAGATTGGGGAATGTGTAAATCTAATTATTTACTAACAGCAGTGGCTGAGAGGGAGGGCTGGGAGTGGCACAGGGGGAGCTCTAGGCGATGGGCTCCGTCCATCTGCCGCTCCGCTCCACAACCCCCTCCCCATCCGCCCCCTGCCTTTATTTTGTCTCTCTGTTTGTCCCTCGTGCTCTCATTCTCTTTGTCCCTCTGTCGCTTTCTCTGTGTCTCTCGATCTGTCTTGATACATGTCTTCAGTCATCCATTATTCAGTGTGATTTGTTTCTTTTCATGATAAACTCTACTGATGATGATAATCTTTTAAATGTTTCTGTGCCACTAGTGTTACCAACCGGAAGTGCAACAATTATTATATTGGCGTCTCCATTGGTTGGACAAACAGACTCCAAACTTACACCATTGGTTGAGTCTGTGTTGATGAGTGAGAGCAAAAGCGTCACAGCATTTATTGTTTTTCGTAAAGTGAATCTACCAATGGCTAACTTGTGCTTACATTACTGTGTATTTATACATGAAAAGGATTTGTAGATATTCAATCAGACACTCAGTACCACATTATTTATAGATGAAAGTATGCATATGATTTCTTATTTTTATTTAGAATGAGTTTTACCATCTAAAATCTGATTCACATATATATTTTAAATTATGTCAGTGGATTTTTTCCAAATTCTGAGCAATATTAAAGGATTACACATACCTCTCAGGAGGCCAGTCGGAGTGTGATCTTATTTTTAGTCCATGCCACCTTTCATTGAGGCCACTGTCTTTATAAGAATGCAGCGGACTTACATTGGACCCCCTTAAGAAATTCTTGGCTTAATCCCTTTTGATGATTTTATTAAGTAGTAGAAGATGGCCCTGCCAACTGGCATTGAGCACTTTAGCACCAGCAGGACAGGAGAGGGACCAACTGCTCACCAGCTCTTAGTCTGCCTCTAATGAGATCAGAGATGTTAACAGTTTGGGATAATAAATTAGCGGTTGGTATAAACAATAGCCCGAAACCTATACCTAATGAGCTCCTTGCCATTAGTGATTAACTCACAGAGAGAGATTTCTAAAAAGAAAAGAAAAAATGAGTGAAATTGCTTGCTTCCTCTGAAGGCATCTCTCCACAACAGATGTTGGTGAGCATCTTTTTCCTCATGTTCCCCCGCCACCCAGATTAGCCCCCTTGCTGTCGCAAAGAGAGACGCTTCATCTGTTCTTGGAAGAGCAGAGCGAGTGAGATGAGATGAAAAGGTCCAACACCAACAGGTGCTGTTGTGCCTGTCCCTCACCTTCAGAGCTGATGGACGGCTCCCAAGCACACAGTTTATTTAGATTTTGTATTATTGTTTTCTCTTTGCAGGGTATGCTATGTTAGATCAGCTTTTGGCTGCTTGCAATTTTTGCCTTTATTTGAACTGCCTTTTGTTTTATTTGATAATTTGTTTATTTAGGAGTAATTTTATTAATTTAATTTGTAGTCATCTGTCCCAGTCCAAAGCCAGTACGTAGAAATGATTGCTTTAAACCTCAATTTAAGATTCCTCAACATTGTGTGCATTAATCAAGGGGGGAAAATCATTGTATTTATTCATCTTTTATACGAATATAGTCTTTTAGTATTAGGAAACATAGTACCAAGTGTATCCTGGTACCTCAATATTAAGTATATTTCCCACACCCCAAACTGAGCGTGAGGGTTGACTTTCTTTTGTTACAGACAGACAAAAGTCACATGTTAGTCGGTTTCGAAAGGCATTCATGAACATGAACTTTACAATTTCCTTAACTTTCAGCAAAAAAAGACAGGAAAATGAGGGGAATGTGTGTGTGTGTGTGCAGAGTGGGGGGAGGAGGAAGGAGAAGGAGTTTGAGGCAAGCAATTAGTCTTTCAGTTGGTGTGATGGGAAGAATTGATCCATGCTGCATGTTGGGGAAGATAAGGAGTACCCTCCCTCAGGATGCCCCCTGGCCTGCAGCGCAGCAGGAGATGAGAGCCAAGGCTCGTGCTAGGTGCCTCAGCTCGCTCCCACTGGAGTTTTCCTCTGCATTACACCTCCAGAATGTCAATTCTTCCCACTAACACAACCAGAAACTTCTGACAATCAACTGAGCTTTTATATCATATACCACCGCTGAATGTTGATTTGAGGCTGAGCATTGGTTGTTGAGTTTAATAGAGCTCTTTCTCTGACTCTTTCTCAGGGTTTTCCACACTCTCGCTGGCGGACCAGATGAGTCTTCTGCAGAGCGCGTGGATGGAGATCCTGATCCTGCGTGTAGTCTACCGCTCGCTGTCTTTTGAGGACAAGTTGGTCTACGCTGAAGACTACATCATGGATGAGGACCAATCCAAGCTGGCTGGCCTGCTAGACCTGAATAATGCTATTCTTCAGCTGGTGAAGAAGTACAAGAGCATGAAGCTGGAGAAGGAGGAGTTCGTCACTCTGAAAGCTATAGCCCTGGCTAACTCAGGTAAAATGAACAGACGCTATAGATTCCAGTCAGAACAGACGTCACATTTGATTTGATGTATTCAAATTATGAAACTTATGGGTTGTTAAGGCAACAAAACATTAAAAAACACATTTTTAACAAATTTACAATGAAAAAAAAAAAATCACAAATCAGGGGCAAATCACAAACAAATATTTTTTTTATAATCCAGATTAAATAATGTCTTCAAGAATAAATTATAAATAGAATTTATAAACATTATGATTTTCTATGATGAGCGTGCTTTTAATTTGTAAATTAAAAATATTTTTGTCATTTTTGGGGTGGATTATGAAATCTAAATTTATCAGGAGTACTGATATCAAAATGAAGAAAAACAACCTTATGGATTTCCTAAATACTTTATTTTAGACTTTATTGTCCCTTTAGGGAAATGCTTCTTCAAAGCAAGTGCACTTGAAGCCTCTTGAATTGCCTGTCATCAGCTAAATTAAAGCAGTGTTTGTTTATTCATCACCCCTCCTAATATAATGGGCTGTTGATAATGTATGAGCATGGAAAGAGTTAAACTCCTGCTTTTGATGTCATCTCCTCCTATGGGAATCTTAACAACAGATGTAATGGTAGAGTTATTCAGTTACAGTTGGAGTGATATCTCAATATCACGCATGTTTTATCTTCCTCTATTCACGCGCACACACAACAAAACACTAAACAATGTTCCCACCCCTCCCCACCCCTTTTGAAATCCTTCAAAAGCACGCCTGCGGCCCCTGTCCGAATTAGCATAAGTCTCTGCTCAGATGCCTCTTAAGTAAGGAGCCCATCACTATGCACCTGCATGTCAATAACAGGCTCTGATGTTGTCCGCCATCGACAGTCGCACCATGGCCCTCTGGCTCCCTTTGTGTTGACCCCATCTTTGAACTTTATCTTGGTTGCTGGCCAGTAGTTTTCCTTTTAATTACAAGAAGGAAACTGTCAATAAAATCTGTTAAATGGGACGCAATGAGCAGCTTGAATGGGAGGGCGGCTATTTGTTCAAATTCTCCAGCGCTCAAGGTATTGACAGTTTGTTTTCTGGGGCCATATGTGACGATCAATCTCCGGCTGGGCCTGGCCATGCTGAAAAATGAAAAAGCAGATTGCTCTTGCTCGCTTGCGGATGACGGCTCGCTAGTTTGGCCCCGGCCTGCAGCCACCGGGGGCCGTTCTGCCCAAAGTGCACCCCTGAGAGAGCGAATGAGTGCGTGACTCTTTTGAGAAATTCTTTTTTAATTGATTCGACGATTAGTGGTTCATCTCGGTTTGTTGACATCCACGTCAGCATGCCAAAAGTAGGTAAAAGTGATCAATGAGTGGTGGATTTGTTCATACCCATGTTGTTTTCGGTTGACATTTATGCCATTTTTACTGAAGTATATGCAATGAGACTTCCTGTACTCTGATCGATGAGAAACACACTGACTTACATGTGAATTTTTGAAGTAGGCATTTTCTTGTCAAACATATTTCAATAAAAAAATAAAAATAAAAATAAAATTACAGTGTAGCCTGATGTATAAGCTTATCTTTAGTCCTGGCTTTTTCTCACCTTCTCGGGTGTCATTCTCCGTATTTATCAAGACTTTGGCTTCTCTCCGCACTCTTCTCTCAGGAGAGACATGCATCATGTCCGATTTCAAAGGTGAGCCATTTTGTCACTTCTTTTTTTGGAGGAGAGCAGAGTGTTTCAGACAGCTGGTGAAAAAATGATACACTCCACCATTTTCTAAAGCCCCGAGCTGCTGGGTATTTCTGCTCAGAGCCCATATATTTCACAGTCCTTCTATAGACACAGTATTGCTTAAGCAATCGTTGTCAGAGTGACATTTTTATCCTATTTATTTGAAAGCTGTACTTTGCAGTTGACCTCATCATGGTGCGCGTTTCTTTTTAAAGGACATAAAAACGAAAGAGAAAAGTCAGTCAAGTGACCTCTCGTATCCTCTCCACAGTTTGAATCCAGCCATTTACTGACACAATTCCAGGGTTGTTCTAGAAAATCATAACAGATTTAAGTCTAGCGAAGAGTCTTTTTGATTTTAAATGTTGCGACACACTTTTAAGCCACAAATAGCGCGCAAAAAGTGTGTGTTTTCCTGAACGACTCCAGCAGCGATGCTGAGATTGATAGAGCAGCTTGTGTGGAAAGGTGCATGTAAGCACTTTCCTGCCAGGGATTTCTGTCGGATCACAGGTCACTTTTCAGATGGGCAAAGCCCATGTGACTGATGGACGAGACCTCGCTGTCTGAATTCTAGATGGGCTCCAGACACCGAAGGGTTAGGCTATCGAAGCGTCGCCTAAAGCGGCCTGACGTTTGCCCCGCTGGCCAACCCAAAGGACAGACGGTGCTCTCTACTAATAGAGGAACCTCACAAGGACTTGCTTTTATCAATACTTGACCATACAATTATTATTTAACGTGTATGTATCAATTGATTCGAGGCAATGCATTGATCGTGACATCTTTGCCAAAAGCTAGCGTGCATTTGGACATTTTATCCGGAGGGAGCGGGATCGGATTGACACGCCACAGTAGAAAACCGAGTCGATACTGTTGGTGGAGACAGTCTATAAAGAGCAAGTCAGACAAAGCACATTCTTTACCACTGTGATGTGATAAAACCATCAGAGCACTTGCAAGAGGCTTGGATTAGTTAGAAAAGTGCAACTATATTAGCCACTGGAGCAGTAAACAGCAAAGATAGTAGCTGCCTGAAACTAATTGCGCTCTCAGAGGCATGTCTGTCGCGGTGAACGGGCGTGAATGCTGTACTAACAAGCGCGAATGCAAATGCGGCCTGTTTGACATTTCTGGCAGACAATGCCAGTCAGGCTGAGGTATTGTTTCCTGACTCGAGCCTCTGTTTCTCTCGCTTAGACGAGTGCCATATCAGCTCTCCTCCAAACACTGTTTCTGTCGCCCGTGCCATTCATCAGTCCCATAGAGAGGCTTGTAAACACGTGGCGAGGACAGCCTCAGCGTTTAACACTCAAGTGTGCTTTTAATCACTGGAGAATGAGCTTAGGGCTGGCAAAAAAAGGATGAGTCACATTCTTTTAATCCCTTTCCTTTTGCCAGGGCTTCATCCTCAGGTTTCCGTCAGGCTCAAATGGATTAAAAAAAAAAAGTCATGTACAAAACTAGCATCCGGGAGTGTCATGCCATTTTAAACTGAAGGGGGCTCCCTCTGATTTAAATGCAATTTTGTCTTGTTGCAGTCCTATACTATTTTATTTGTATATTAAAAAGCACATCTGTTTTCAGCATTGACAATAAGAAATGTTTCTTGAGCACCAAATCAGCCAATTGGAATGATTTTTGAAGGATTGTGTGACACCGAAGACTGTAATAATGCTGAAAATTTCAAAAAGTTTACTGTATTTTTGATTAATAAAATGCATCATTGTTCTTTCAAAAAAAATCGAATTTTACCACTAGAGTAACATGTCTTTTATCTTTATATATTGCCAACATTTTAGTAGTTGCAAAATGTCATGTCAATACGTATGTTGCATTGTACCGAATTTGTGTTTATTTCTTAAACCACTCATCGTTGTTCTGTACTTTTTTCCAGATTCCATGCATATAGAGGACGTGGAAGCCGTGCAGAAGCTCCAGGACGTGTTGCACGAGGCCCTGCAGGACTACGAGGCGGGTCAGCACGCGGAGGACCCGCGCCGGGCCGGCAAGCTGCTCATGACCCTACCGCTGCTCCGGCAAACGTCCACCAAGGCAGTGCAGCACTTCTACAGCATCAAACAGGACGGCAAAGTGCCCATGCACAAAACTGTTTCTGGAGCTGCTGGAGGCCAAGGTGTAACTCCATCCCCGGCCCCCCGTTATACCGACAGAGAGCTGGAGGGGGTACGTCAATGACTGCGCCCTCTTCACCGGGCAGACACTGACTAACTCTCTGCCGCTGTTTGTGAAACCTTTGTCAATAAACTTTAACAAATAATAACTAAAACATAACCGTACTGGTACTTCTAATTACTGACAATGATACGTAAATATAAGAATGATTTAAAATGTGATTATTGAGAAAAATACGACTGCTTTCATTATTCAGCAGTGGGACTTGAAACCAGCCGTCGACTTGTTCTTCTCGAAAATCTGATGCTGAGTTTTTTTGTGCTATTGAGACATTCGATTGATTTTCAAAAGAGAAATTCTGGAGCCGAAAAAGACCAGCCCTGCCAAAGGAAGGAGGTCCACCCGGTGGACACCAGCAAGCGAAACTTTCCCCGAACTGTCTCATGTCGCTGAAGGAATCTAGGGATCGACCCTCTTTACCATAAGAGCGTGACGTAGTGACTATGTGCAGTATTACATTAGAGGTCCTCGGAGCAGTTTTAACAACGCGATAGCCAAACGGAGATTTTCACATCTTTGAAGAAGCTGCTCCTCACCATTACGTAGCCATGCGGATTGATCATGCGTGTGTCACTCCCTTGTCATTTTCTTTCAAGTCTTCCAAACACGTTTAGCCTCTTTTACCGATTTCATTTCGATCTTTTCAGGGAATAGCCGAAGCTTTAGTCTCTCATTCAATACCGAACAAAGAGGGATCGCAGAAGTCAAGGAACAGACTCATTTATTTATTGACTTTTATTTGATTATGTTTTATTCGAGTGTATTTTTACTGTACTGAAGGATGTATATATATATATATATATGGGATGGTCATCAAACACGATGTTTCTTCATATAATGTTAATAATTGAACGTTATGTTTTTCTACCGTCCACCGTGTTGCGCAATGAAGACGAAAACCTGCTATCTTCTCTAAGCAATAGATGTTTAAAAAGTGGAGGTGTAAATGTATGCAAATTTGTTTTTGTTTTTTTCTTAGTGCCACACTTACTTGGGAAAATGAATTTCCAGAAGCTTTCGCTTTTCTGTCTGTGCTCGTCATAAGATAATAGATTACATACATGATATGGCCAGAAGGACCATAACCATTATCTCAAGCCAATTATATATGCATATATATATATTAACTTCAGCCTCGAAATTCTATTGACATTCTTTCATACTAAAGCAGTATTTGAACTTTGTTAGGCAAAATAGCACTTAGGGAAGACGGAGAAGCATCGCAGGTTTAGTTTCACGACGGTCCTGATTTTTACGCGGAATAGCGGCAGAGATATCGTACACATGACGTCATTTTTAGCAGAGAGGCTCAAGTATCAAAGCAAGCGATCCACAGCCTTCATCAGAAATATGTCAGTATTAGTATGGGGTATTTTCTGAATATTCTTAAGCATTGTATATTGTAAATGAACAGATTATAAATCTAACCTAAGACATTTTATTGGAACAGATCAAAGAAGAAGAAGAAGAAAAAAAGAAAAACGAACAAAAAAAATGTAGTTCAGCTTCTTGGTGTTTCATGTCTGCTGTGTTTTTTTCTGAAACATCTCTGTTTTTTTTCCCCCTTTCCTCTGTTACACGCAAAAGATGTAGTGTACAACCCGTGGTGATCGCAGGTCTCGCTGTTTCTTCTGGTTTTTCTTCTTTAGATTTGTTTTATTTTTTTTTAGAGACGGCTAAAATTAGAGACAATACTGGATGTATGAATCCTCAGGAGCAAGATGATGGGTTCTCAAATAACCTTTTGAAAAAAGACTCTTCCTAGTTACCACTAGATCAGCCGATCAACGATCAATATAATCTATGCTGATATATAAGTGAATATTTAAAAGGAGGTGCATTATATGTACAAGAGACCATCTGTGTAACTCCTATCTTGTAGACTAACACTGTATATCATAGGTTACGATGACAAATGCTTTGAAATAGTACTTTTTTTCTTTCTTTCCCCTGTTTTTCTGATTTTCCTTCTCTTTTAACAAAATGCTGTACATAAGGCCTTCATGCTGAACTCCATTGGTATATATCTTGACTCTTTAAGGTTGCAAAGGGAAGAAACATTTTTGTTTGTTTTGGTGTAAGATCGGTTTTCAAACTATCACTTTGACTTTGTGTGCTTAATAAAAATGACGGAAAAAAGACGAAAGAACAGATCATTTTTTTAAGGCAAACTGGGAACGAGGGTTTTTAGTTGCTTTTTCTCAGCCTTGTTCTATAAATACACTGTATCTATCATTAGCTATTCAAAATCTTAATAGATTGTGCTTTGGAAAGGTTAGTGTAACGTGACTCTAGATCTTATCGCTCATGGCAACTCATCATATGGTAAAAACATGGGTTTGGGGGAGGGGGGGGGGGTTTGGGGGTCTTGCTGTAAGAAGATGTTGGCACTTTTCAATTTTCACGTGATGAACTCCTGGCAGAAGAGGTGCTGCTTTCTCTCTGTGCTTTTGTTTCCTTTTTTGTGTTGTCTTTACTCTGAGGTGATCACGATGGAAACGAAGCGATATGAAACTAGACAAGCTTTCCAATTCTGTTCAGTTTTGTAAGATTTCACGAAAAAAACGAGAGCGAGTGGTTCCGATCTACACTCAGTCTTTCAGATATGCATTTTATTTAAAAGTTGCTTTTAGTGCACAAAATAAAAAAGTAAAATAATAATGTAAAAAAATTGTAATGTAAAAAAAATGTAAAAAAAATTATTATAAAAAAAAAAAACTTTTTTGACATGTACTGTGTAATTTTGGACAAAACGGTACAAAACGGTACCCAGATCTCTCGAACCATTTAAAGATAATTTTACTGTGTCTTTTAACACTCATCTATTCAGCATTGAAATCAAAGTGTATAATTTATCCGTACCCACAACAGCTTTTTTTTTTTTTTTTTGAAATTTTCTTATTTAAAGCAATATGACGGTACGACGTACAGTTGTTGTACAATGTGATTCGATTAGTGTTCAAATGCTGTATCTATTGGACTATTTTGCAAATTCTAGGATAATAGGATTAAGGATGATCAGATATACAAAACAACTGCTATTTTTAAATGTTTAAGAGGTTCTAGGTGTTGGTTGTATTTATTCATGCATCGATGCGTCTGCCAAACGCATCTAGGCTTCCTGGCAGTCTCGTGCAGAAACCGGTGTTGGGAAAAGGACGAGATCCAGAAGGAGGAAGGGGAAAGAATAAAAGAGCATTTGAGAAGCTTCTATGATCAGTATGATAATGATATATTTCAACCCAGGAGTTGCTGAAACAACCTGTAGTGAGAATCATGTCTGTAGTTTTTAGATGTGCCTCCACATCAGTAAAACTATTAACTGTATATTTTTTGTGATGTGCATCATTACAGTGTGCTCCAAACAATATGTCCAATTTTGTGTAATGTATTTATTTTACCTGTATATATTGTTCAATGCAAAAAGAGAGACCTATGATTCTGTAACTACGATCAGTTCAGATGTGTAACTCCAATTATGCTTTCAGGATAATAGTAGAGCAATATTAAACATGCTTCCAGTTTTGACTCGGGCTGTTTTACTGTGTGAGAACATGTTTTCATTCTTAACTCATTGTGGATTTATTTATTAATTCCTTCATTAATCTGTTTAATTATAATTTTTAGTGCTCTGTAGACTGCTTGCTGTGGGTTAAACATTATGAGAATTGAGGTAAAGTAATATTAAAATGTATACTTTTATTTAGTAAGGATGTATTAAATTGATAGTAGTATTTAATTTCAATTAAATGCGGTTTCAATAATCATGAAATTTTTTTTACAGTTTTCATATAAATATTAAGCTGATTAAGCAATTTTCAATATTAATAAGAATTGTTTTCAAAACATCTCTGAAGGATTATGTCACACTGAAGACTCAAGTAATGACTGCGGAAAGTATACCTTTGCCATCACAGCAATAAAATACATTTAAATCACAAAATAAATAACTTAACTTATAAGTAATATTTCATCACCTTGGAATTTTAAGCTTCTATCTGCATTCCGAGTAGCTTTGAGATACTAAGCTTCAAAGATAGAACCTTTTGTTTTTTATTAAAAAAGTCCCAAAATGTACACAACATTAAAACATCTATCACATAAAGTTGTCACAGGATAAGAATATGTGAATAACTCAATTTTGACAAATAAATGTCAGATAGAGCCTTAGAATTCCAAGGGGACAATTTCTTAACCCTTTCAGGCACTGCAGCCTCATATGAGGATATTATAGTTTTGTGAATTTTTCTAAGACTGTAGATTGATGTCCTGTACAGAGCACATCCAGGGAGCTTTTCAGAGATACCAGATGACTGGATGTTTCACCACGACCACTCCCTCTCCTTGGTCTTTAGAAATGTCTGAAATTAATTTAGTGACACTCTTATTATATTTCAAATATTAAATATTATATATTATTATGAAAATCTTGTCAATAATTACTGCCATTATTACACTTCTTTTTTCATTACATGTTGCCCAAAAACACATTAATATGCAAATTAGATTTGGTTTATAGATACATTGTAAATAATGAGAACACCTTTTATGGACATTTTACACACATTTTGCAGAAAGAAAAAATGTATATTGAATCATTCTGTCACAACATAGTTGAGAATCATCTTTATACAAAGTTTGCTTGGAAAAAAAACTAAAAACCTAGGAACCTAAAAATGTATTGGTGATTTAAATTTTTTTTTTTTGCCTATGCATGTTGATTCATGTCTTTTTATTTTTTAAAGAAATTGAGTTGATTGATTTTTATTGATTTTTATTTTATTTATTATTATTATTATTTTAAATGATCTTAATGATGTAGGCATGGGGAAAAAAACTAACTTTTTAAATATTAATAGGTTAAATATTACAGTTTACTGTATTTTTGATCCTATAATTCCAACCTCGGTGAGCATGAGGTATTCAAATACATCAATAGAAATCAAAAGAGAAGAGAGAGAGAGAGAGAGAGAGAGAGAGAGAGAGAGAGAGAGAGAGAGAGAGAGAGGTACTTTTAGTGTCATTTTGGTTATTATGAATTATGAACTCTTTTTACAAATCAGAAACTCTCAATCACTAGAAAACTATTTGTTTCTGCTAGGCACTTAAGTAACATTTGGATACACATCAGTATGAGGTGAAGTAGTCTGTGTTTATACATATCCTGCTTTTACTATAGGGAAAAAAAAACACTTATGGAATATGATATCTGATGAGCATGCTGGTATCAAGGCAATAGAGCCGTCTGCTACTTGGCTTTTTTTCTGTCCCCCGCCCCCTCCACTGGCATCTTCGCGCAGCCACTCTTCATTCTGTCGCGGTTACAATATTATTGCGTTGGAAAGGGAAAGAAAAATGGTGGATGAGCAGAAAGTTCTTGACAACTTGATGCAGCGTTTGAGGCATGTCCACTCAGAGGGTAATCAGCCGCTATGCCCTGAGGCTTTACAGCAGACACGTTGATGTAAGACAACGTTCCTAACATCAGCACAGCCTCATGGTCTGCCCACGTCCAGTCCGTCTCTCCTGTAAGACTCGGCGGGCCAAACGAGGAGCAGGAGATACAAACGCCAACGAGAGGAAAGTACTTAGGATATCGCAATAGCAAACCGCAGTTTTTACACCCTGCTGCATAATACATTTGACAAAGAAGACAAATACAAAGGCTATTTTGTGCCTTTTCCTGTATATAGGCTTGAAAAGAAAGAAAATATAGCACTATAAAGTAAGATAGCATTGTGGGTAAAATCATCTGCCGCTAATATGTATCATACAATATGGGGAGACATTTAATGTTCTGTAGCAAAAGCATTTAAGGCTTTAAGGCTTTGAAACAGAGAGCAGTGACCTGCAGGCAAATATTTTTCAAGATGACATCATAAGATATTACTTAAAGAGGGCCCGTTGGCGGAGGATAACCCCCCGTCCCCCTCAAAACCCCCCGCTCCCAACACACACTATTTTTTTATTTTATTTTTTGAGCTGTGGCACATACATTTTACTCATCGACTTCGGAGTTCATTTATTTTATTTTATCTTTACGCCATTGATTCATTATTATGATACAATAAAAGCTACTTGAGCATTTCAGCTGCCAAGTACCGTTATCATTAACCTTGCGAGACGCTAAAAGTGCTCCATGGCATTTGTAATGGCTCTTTTAACTCCTTCCACTCTTCCATGTTAAGCGGCTGCAATGTGGAGCTGCTGTAATTGGGTTTTCACTGAGGTTGGACCCTCAGAGGGGGCCCCGTATAAGCGTCGCCGAGG
>NW_020524623.1:0-25373 GCF_003368295.1 Carassius auratus
AAACCTTCTGAAAGCCGTGAAGAGCGCAGAGGTACGTGTGCATGCACACCAGTATGTGATTCACAGTTCAGCCAACACAGAGATGTGACTGGACTTCACCGGGAAAAATCATGACACTTTTGACCAATAGTTTGAAGGACAAACAGGTGATTCAGGTGTTTTGAATCATCACAAAATGCTTAGGACTTGTCTATTAGCTGAATGAAATTCACTACTTTTTCACTCGGATATGCGTCACAATAGAAAATAAAGAACAATCACATCTTCTGTTTCATGTGGACTTTAATGCTTTTGAATGAAGTGTCTTATGCTCACCAAGGCAGTAAAAACATTAATATTTTGAAATATTAGTACAATTTCAAATGACTGTTTTCTATTTGGATGTAATTGAAAATGTGATTTATTTCAGTTAAGGCAACTTTGACTCTGCCTTTTTGATCCTTCAGAGGACATTTAAAAAATACTGATTTGAAGAAATACTTATTACTATCATTGTTTGAAATCAGTTGCATTGCTTAATATTTTAGTGGAAAACACACAACTTTTTTCCAGAATCTTTGTAGAAAGAATAGCATTTATGTCAAATAGATTTTTTGTAAAAAAAAAAAAAAAGGAAAAGTCTTAACTGTCACTTTAAATTTCTAAAAATAATAATAAAAAAACACACTATCCCCACTATGTTTTGTTTAAACAGTAGTGTATGTGTAATAGTGTTTCTAAGGCAAGTATTTGTAAATCTTATAGACAAAACTCTTACCTTAAGTTTTAAAAATCAAGGTGTACTTTTTTTTTGTCAAATTATAGACAAATTAAGCTATTTCTATACTAAGAAATTCCTCTATAAAACAGGCAAAATGGACTTTCAAAGAGCGACCGAGTCATATAAGAGAACCAGAATATTACAGAGAACCTGGGATGGGCACTTTGGAAAAATGGGCTAGAGATATTTTATATTCCAGAAGACAGTAGCTTTTATAAATGTGTGTATGTGTGTTTATGTGTCCAGTCTCAGGGCCGCTGTGAGATCATGTTGAGTATCGAGAGGATTCTGAAGGGTTTAGGTGTGAGTGCTGTCTCCTGTCACAGAGACATCTATAAAGCTTCTCGCACATGTCTCACGGATCGTTCCATGGCTGTGCGCTGTGCTGCCGCAAAGGTACTGGACACGACCCCATGCCTCAGTTACTAATCATATCTATGTTTGTCAAACATGCATTACTTATTGACAGAAATGGCTTAACGTTCACAGCTGACTGTGAGAGAAAATACACATTTTGTTCTTTATTGTTAACGGATGTTTGAATCTACCACAATTCAGTTTATGAAATTCTTATTTACCCAAAATATTTAAAAATTTGGAACCTAAGTTTTTGTACTATTTCCAGCTAAAGGAGGAAGCAGGGTAAACACACATTCTTCTTTCATCCAACAAAAAGTATGAAAATATGAATATAATTTATTATAAACAAAAGCTAATTTGAAATAATTAAGTAAATTATATTTATTTATTTATTTAGATATGTATATGTATTTATTTATAAAAAAAATTGCATTGTGGTGTGTCTTTGTAGTGATGAAAAGAAGTGACAAATTCCCCTGAATATTTAAAATATTACTGTATGTTACTATATATTATTAGAATCTTTTTTTTCCTCAACCTTTGTTATATTTTATTGTATATTGTATATTCTATTCCAGTCTGAGGTCCAGTAGACATATAATAGATAATATTCTATTATAATATTTAAATAGTTAATATGAAGTTTTTCTTTCAGATTTTGTCCCAGTTTTGTGGTGAAGTTAACTTTATTTATTTGATAGTGTCTTCTGGAGCTCCAGAGAGAGGCTGTCTTCCTGTGGTCCTCAGAGCTGGAGAACGTGGCCACTCTTTGTTTCCGAGCCTTCGAGGGATCAAACTATGATGTCCGAGTCGCCATCTCAAAACTGCTTGGCACTTTATTAGCATCTGCACTGGAGCCCAGACAGACCATAGGTGGGTGGACTTTATTCAGCAATCGCAGAAATCGCTTCAGAGGACACCAAGCTGATCATTTAGCCATAGAAATTGTAGAAATCATTCCCTCCCCTCCTCTGTCACCCACTGCTTTTCTTTTCCTCTAATGAAATGCTCATCTTTCCCCTCCTACTCGATTCCATCTGTTCTATCATTTATCCTCTCCCACTCTCTCTCCCACTTCTCTTCGTTTCATTCTTCCTCCCCTGTTCCTGTGGCTTTGCTCTCAGCTCCGAGGCCAGGCACCAAGCGCAACTCCCTGAAGGAGGTGATGGAGCTGCTGAGTTCTGGTTTCCTGCGAGGTGGAGCCGGCTTCCTGCGGGCCAGTGGAGACATGTTGAAAGGGACCAGCTCAGTCAGCAGAGATGTGCGCGTGGGCATCACACAGGTGGCTCACCCTCCTACAGTTCTTCCCTTGTGATCCGAATGTTGGTGTTTTAAGTGCCAGCATGACTGACTTTGTCTAGGTTTAAATTAAAGAATAAATGAAGGTGATATAACATCGGTAAACATAATTTCTCTCGCTTTATTTATGCGTCTTATTTATCCATTATGCAGAAAAAAGTTGTTCTTCATAGAAGCTATATTTCAAATTAATTGTTTAATTTTATGTAGGTTTATATTATTTTATCCATTTCAGTTCATTTAACATGAATACTACCTGTTTACTCTCTTAAACAGACATGTGTGGTGTTTGTGTCCATTCTGGGTGGCGCGTGGCTGGAAACGCACTTCTCCTGTCTTCTTTCTCTTCTCATGGAGTGGGTATCTCACGCACGGGCGACGCAATACCCGGCAGATGCCGTCTCCCTGCCCGCTGCTGTGTCTCCTTCATACCTGCGGGCCACTCTGGCACTTTGCTGGGGGAGAAGGCCCAAATCGCAGCTGCCAAGGAAATCTGCCAGTTGATCGGCAAACAGAAGAGGGTTGTGGGTAAGAAACGAGGCCGAGGGCCGATGTTTAGGTCTCAGTGGATATTGAGTTGTAATTTCTCGAATGCATGTTGTGTTTCTGTTAGACGCAGCTCTTCATGAGGGGAA
Source organism: Carassius auratus (assembly GCF_003368295.1). NCBI lineage: Eukaryota > Metazoa > Chordata > Actinopteri > Cypriniformes > Cyprinidae > Carassius > Carassius auratus. The sequence continues at coordinate 3,055 of NW_020524623.1, forward strand.
CACGGAGGCCACGTGTGAGCCCTGCGGATGTGGCAGCTAGTCAGCATGTGCTGTCATGTGCTCTTCTGGAGCTGGGCAGTCTGCTACAGGACCTGAGCTCCACTGCCGCCCACTGCTGCAGGACACCAGCATAGGTTTGTTATGCATTATTAACCAAAAAACTCTCGGCACCCCATTAATTTTTTTTAAAAGAATTTTTAGATACTTCTCTTTTACATGCATTAGTGGTATGTGATGATGATAAAGTGCCCCAAATATTTAAAATGTGATGACAAAAACACCCCATCAGAATTATTTTTGTTTGTTTATTTTTATTATTATATTTATTTATTATTATTATTAAAATTGATGTACTCTATTAATGTTTATTTTATTTCTATTTTTTTTTATTTTATAATTTTTATTTACTTGATTCATTTTTTACAATTGATGTACAATACTGTTTGAAAAAGTTTTGGGGGTAGTAATTATTTATTTAAAGGAAGTACTTTTTTTTTTTTACAAGGATGCATTAAATAGATCAAACTACCAAAGTGTGATCAAAAGTATTGCATTTTAAGTATTGGATGGACAGGATGGTTTTTTTTTGACTTTATGAGGCCATATTCTGTTATATACCCACTTAAAAAAGATACAGTAATTTTATAATGTCAAAGAACTGGTGCAGACATATCATTTGCAACATCTGTGATGTTGGTCTTGAACCAGGAGCAAAAGAAAGATGTTTTCAAGTGTCTGTATCTTAATCTCCTGGATTTTGTGTGAGTGTGTCTGCTCTTTAACGGATGTGTCCACAATCAGGCCTGGATGAAGGATTGAGCAGAAAAAGTGCCTACAGCTGCAGATTTAACACATCCATCCTGCAGTTTTAGAAAGAGCTCAGATCGTCATCTCTGATCCTTGAACTTTACTAAAACTGCTTTCTCTGTTTTGTTTTTCTGACAGGAATGTTGGACACTGTGATCTCTGTTCTTCTTCACCCCAGCGCATCTGCTCGTCTGGCGGCCGCCTGGTGCCTGCGGTGTGTTGCTGTAGGGATGCCTGCTCAGGTGGCAGTGTTACTAGATCGCTGTGCAGAGAGGCTAAATGCCCTGAAGTCATGCCCAGAGGCTGTGGCAGGGTACAGTGCTGCCATCGCAGCTCTGCTGGGAGCCGTACAGCTCTGTCCGCTAGGAATATCACACTCCAAGGGCAAGGTATGAATGAGATTTGTGTCTGTACAAGTCCTATCTTCCTTTTAAAGCAAAACAGTAAGTCTGTGGTTCTGTCTTTGCCGTATCATCAGATATACTTAAGGTATCTTCATGCTGGCAGCATTTCAAGATCAATGTAGTCAGTAAATCTCTGCTGTAGCTTGCTAGTAGGAGTTTTTACACAATTGCAGTTTTAAATCAGGCACCAGATCACGGTCTAGACTCCCTTTGGTAATTTCCACACTGCATCACTGCTTATTTTAATGTAATTGAGCTCATGAAGTTGGAATTAAGATATGAAAAATGAATGACTTTCATTTTGAAGTGGATGACAAATCAGCTGTCATTGTTAATGTATTATGTGGACTTGCATCCCACAAAAAGTTAAACCTTAAAGTGATCGTTTTCCCAAATTGGCAACACCTTCTTTCTGCTACAAATCTGTGTGCCTTACTTCCTTCTGCAGAACATACAAGATATTTTGAAGTAGTGATGTGATGATACTGGAATTTGTAACTTTGATACAATTGATCATTTACAATTTGATAAGAAAAACAAACAATATTCCGTATCATTTTCAAAACCTCAGAGAAGACTTCCACAACATTAAGAGCAGAAGACTATATACTATTTCATTTCAAATACAATGTGGTTAGCATGCGGTGGTGTGTGCACATTTGGTATCAATGGACCGATAGTAATAAACCAGTTTCAAATATTTATTTACTTAAAAAAAAAAAACTATATTTTGACAACACTAGTTTAATGAATGTTTGTCACTAAGCTGTTTTGGTGACCACTGACAAAAATCAACAAATATAATTTCTTAAAATATATATATTTCTTTCATTTTCTACAAAAGAAAGAAATATGTGGTGTTGAGTCATTCATTCCTATGGACGGGTTGCAGGTGGTGATGACCTTGGCTGAAGATCTGCTGCGCTCTGCAGCTCAGAACAGCAGAATCTCCATCCAGCGCACTCAAGGAGGCTGGCTGCTGCTCAGTGCCCTCTTCACATTGGGTATGAATCAGTTTATATATATGGCCACATAGATGTACACATGCTCACACAGACAAGATGTGCCTATATTGTAATAGTCAATGTGCTGGAAGAATTATTTTCATCTTTTTTGTTCTTTCTGATATTTTGATTCAAGGTCCCACTGTAATGGAGCATCACTTGCCTCGATTGCTGTTGCTGTGGAAATGTGCCTTCCCACTGTCTGTGAAGGACGTGGAGAATGAGCTGCGGCGTGGAGACTCCTTCACCTGGCAGGTGACCCTGGAGGGGCGAGCAGGAGCATTGTGCGGTGAGGGACTTTTAGAAATCTCATGGGCTTCTCATTATGAGACCAGTCTATCTGACATGATAAACTTTGCTTGTGTCACATTCCTTCTAGCAATGAAGAGTTTGGTGGTGCACTGCAAAGACCTGCTCACTGATGATGTCATCGGTCGTTTGCTTCCTCTCTTGTCCTGTGCAGTGGCCCTGCTCAATCAGTGAGTGGATCTCGATTGCTTAAAATGAAGTTATTCCAAGCATTGCAGAATGCAGATGTAATGTCAACAGGATGTTGATAGACAAATATTGATTTTGCTTCCCTTCAACTCTTTTTAGGCTGACCGCTATCATTAAATCCTATGGGAACCAGATCAAAAATGCAGCCACTGTCTTTAGATTGAGAGTGTATGAGGTCCTCACTATGCTTCAACCTAAAACATATGAAGGTAAACAACTTGATTGGACTAGGTGGTAAAACGGTTGTCATTATCCCTTACTTACTGAGTGGTCATGACCATGGAAATCAATTGAAATGTAGTAAAAAAGTGTAAATTTTTATCATGCTTTGAAATTTAAGAGAGTTGCTTAGGATACTTATTTTAATATCCCACAAAAGCATATGGAAATAGGAATGTTTGATTGCCCAAATATGTATTTATTTGTTTATTGTGGTTTTGGTTGTGTTGGCTCAGAGAGCTTTGGCACAGTGTTGAAGCAGCTGCTGAACGATCTGACCGGGCCAGAAATCACAGCATGTGCTGAGCTGAACCTGCTGGCCTCCCTGTGCTACAGCCAAGACCTGGCACTGCTGGGCCCTGGACTGCAGGATGTGGATCAGCACTACATAGAGGAACAGGTCAGATCGCAGTCTAATCATCAAGTTAAAATGTGCTTCCCTAGTTACTGCCCATGTCATATTTAACCTCATTGTGTTTTCTGTCTGTTTAAAGCTCCACGGTGGTGGTTCAGGAGGTGGGACGTTAGAATATGACCCGTTTACCATCTTTGAGAAAGCCCAGGAAGTTCCTACCCCCCTTCCACCAGCCTCTGCTTTAACGGCAGCAGCTGTCCAGTTGTTTGGAGTGATTTTTCCCCACCTGGGCATTCAGCAGAAGTACGTCCACTTTCAACCACCTAGACTTCCTCCAGAGGGCTGCTTTTGTATACTGCTGCTGTCTGGTTGGGGTACTTTAAGTTCAGTTAATTTAAAAGGACCTCGATGGTCGCCAAACACTTCAGGTCATACAGTTACTTTATATAGGACCTTTACGCAAGCAATACCCTTCATACTGCTTCAGATGAATAGCTAATGCTGATGAATATTTAAACAGAAAATTCTCAGATTAAGTTGGCCGTGTACTAGATTGCTTCCCTCAACTCTACAGTGCCTTTCATTTTCATAATGACACATCCCACTTTGTATATTATTTATATAGTTTGTTTGTTTTATGCTACATTCACTAAAATGTGGATGTATTAATGTTAACCAACATTACCGTTTAAAGTTATGCAGATTGTTAGGAGGAACTGATACTGTTACTGAATGCTTGTGGGAACTGGCCTTAATGAGATCCAGAGGCTTTTGAAGCTTTTTCTTATGCAGCATAGCCAAATTTACATCCAGACTTTTGCATGCATTTGCATAATTGGGGGCTGTTCTGGCCATGTCCCATGCATTATTAAACATAGCAGAGGAGAGAAAATGATACTGATCGTATGAGGCCATCGGTCCTCCTGCAGTGCATCTTTCATCTCGCTAGCAGCTTGTCTAGAATCTCTTTGAAACGTTTGTTTGGTTTTTGTTTTGTTTGTAGTGCTGTTTTTGGTGGCCTGTTTAATTATAGTTTTTATTAGTTTTAGTCACGTGCATATTCTTTTTAGTCTAGTCAAGTTTCAGTCAGCTAAAAGTCTGAGCATTTTAGTCAGAATTATTCATGACTATTTTCGTCTAGTTTTAGTTGATGAAAACCGATGACATTTAGTCAGTGAAAATTGTATTTTAGTCTCTTTTTAGTAATGCAATTCTGTTTAACCCAGTCAATAAGTACCTAGTAGTATAGATGAAACCAAAATGTTATTTTAGCCAAACCCTTTCAAACAAGGTTTTCTTATTATATTATTTTATTGTTACCTAATAGACTCAAGAATACATCCATTCCAGACACAGAAGACACTCTGATTTGAATTTACATCATTTATTTTACCAACCAAACATTTTAGAAGTACACGCATCAGTCCCTTTCTCTGTGTCATACTGAAATTTGTTTGTTGTCATCTTCTAAATAATGCCACGAGTTGGGCTTGAGGAAGTGACGTTGCCTGCGTCTGTGCAGTGCGACCTGATGCAGCCTCTGAGACACAGGAAACAAAAATATTGCAAATAATAATAACGCCACTAAATGAGATAAATTAACGTTATAACATTTTGTTTCGTCTTGTTCTGGTTAACAAAAATTAAGAGACATTTTAGCATAGTTTTTATTTTGAAAAACACATTTAGTCTCGTTTTATTTGACAACAATATTGCATTATACATGTAATTATAGTCATCGTCACTTGACCAGCTTTTACGCCGCGTCTCGTTTTCTTCATGTGATAAAGGTTCGTTGATGATATTTAGTCATAATTTTTGTTGACGAAAGCAACACTAGTTTGGAGTTTTTAATTTGTAATTATTATCATTTTGTAAAGAGGATTTTTAGAAAACAACAGCCTTTGTTTACTTACTCTGCATTTAGACTGTAAAATCATAAACTCGACTAATAATGTTTTGAAATTAGTGCTGTCAAACGATTAATTGCATTTAAAATAAGTATATGTTTATATATTATTTATATATAAATACACATGCATGTATATATATTTCATAAAAATTGTATGTTTATATATTAAATATATTTATTTATATATAAATTATATGAATATAAATATAGACATGCAAATGCATGTAAATATTTAAAAAATGTATACTGTATGTATTTATATATACATAATAAATATACACTTATCTACACTTACACTTAAGCATTTTGGATGCGATTAATCACGATTAATTGTTTGACAGCCCTATTTTAAATACAATGGATGGATGAATGACTGAAATATTATGTCAGTTTATTTTTTATCATGGGATTTTCAATGGAAAAAAAAATAGTTAATATTTTATAAATACTATGGTAATACCTTTTTCAGATAATCCAGTGCATTGAATACTTAATAAAACATGCCAAAAAACAAAACAAAACTTTTTTATTTTCACTTTTATTTTAATTTAGGTCTTTGTGGATAATTATGAATAATAATTAATATGCCTAAAATCAATGCGAAACATTTACCACGGAAAGACAAAAAATCAGTCATTTTAAGTACATTTAGTCATCAGTACATTATAATATTGAGTATGAATATTTATTTTTAAATTATTTAATAGTGTTATTAAATTATTAGTGTTTTAGAGTATAATTTGGCACCATGTAATGCCCACTTAATCTAAATGTAGTAATTGTGGAAATGAGCAATAACACTGCAGTATTCAGTTTGGCCTGTATGTATCCAATTTCAACCAAGGAAAATAAGATATTACAGTAGCTAAACAGTACATCTGTTGTATTTCCTGTCTCAGGGCTCAGATCCTAGAGCAGTTCTGTGAGTTTGTGCGCCAGCTTAAAGGAGCCCGGCAGCAGACCGTTCAAATCCATGTAGCTGCTGCTTTCTGCTGCACTTTGAAGGTAAGAATCCATTTAAAAAAGAACAATTGAAAATCTTTGCATTTAAACAGTATAATGTTTCTCTTTTTCTCCTCTCTGTCCTGTTTTGCTTTGTAGTGTTTGGCATCAAGTCGGAGGGAATTGGGGTCAGAGGAGGTTCAGAGACCAGCGCTGTCTCTCCTATTGGGGGCACTAGAGGGCTCAAACCCTCTCTTGCGCTGCATGGCTGCGGAGGGTTTAGCCAGACTTGTGCAAGTTCTTAATGACCCTAATTTTACCGTTTCCATCACTCTCATGAGTTTTGACAAGTGAGTGTATGCCAAGTGCAGTGTAAAAAAAAAAACCCACTTTAATTTGGAATGTTTTTTAAATGAAATGAGTGTAAATGTGTTTCAGACTGAAGACGGCAAGGGATGCCATCACACGCACAGGTCATGCTTTGGCAATCAGCACTGTCTACCGTTATCTGAGTGGGATAAGCTCCTCTCAGTATATTAGTGCCTGTGTTGGAGTCCTCTTCACCCTGTCCCAGGACAGCACCTCACCTGAAGTACAGGTACACAGACCACATGACTGTTTTAAATAAATCAGGAAATCATTTGTGTGCTTTTCTATATAGAGTGTTGTCAGGAAGTTCATGCACTAGCTTTCAGTGAACTACTCTATATGCATGTATGCAGATGTGGGCTCTCCACGCTCTGTCCGTGGTTGTGGATCTGTCAGGCCCTCTGTATCACAGTCACCTGGAGGCTAGTTTCACTCTGGTGCTACGTTTGCTCCTCTCGACACCACACACACATGTGGAGGTGCAGCAAAGCCTGGGCCGCTGCCTTAACGCCCTTATCACTTCCATGGGGCCAGATCTGCAAGGTACACACACTTAATTATCCCCTTAAACACATTGTCATCATGCAGGTGAGACCTTCAATACTCTCTTGTCTCTGGTGTTTAATGTAAACTGTCTCCAGGTGAGGGTGCTGGTGTGTGTGCGGTGAGGACCTCGTGTTTGGTGGGCTGTGCTGTGATGCAGGACAGTCAGGACTGTCTGGTCCAGGCCCAGGCGATCTCCTGCCTCCAGCAGATGCACATGTTTGCGCCACGCTTTGTAAATCTGGCCAGCCTGGTGCCCAGCCTCTGTGTACGTCATCCATGCACTTAACACTCAAAATCTAACTGAACAACAGACATTCAACTCTATTCACTACACATTTAACTGAACAGATTTCTGATCAATTATACACAGTGAGCAAAATAATGCTTGATTTCGCAGAATTTGATTGAAATGTGAAATTGTAGGGTGTTAAATTAATTGGTTAATTAAATTTTTTTACTACCCCCAGTTTGGGTTGCCAGAAAAAAATTAAAGTAGGTTCTGAGGTGGATAAATAGGCATTTTCATTAAAAACGAAATATTTTTTTCTTTTTGAGACTATGCACACAACAGCCATCTTTTTTTTCCGTGTTCTCTTTAATTGTTAATTGTTCTCTTTTAATCTCTTTAATTGTGTTTATCTAGAGTTAATCTACAAAGAGGTTTTTGGTTTGGTTGGAAGACATTTTTTATAAAAGAATAATAGATTTACAGTACATTTACATTAAGTCATTTTACAGATGCTTTTATTCCAAGTGACTTTTATCCGAAGGACACATAAAGCGATTCTTCTTAAAGGGGCAAAAAGACACAGGAAGTGCTTGTAATACCACGTTTTAGACATTGTTCAAATGAGCACAAGCTAGAAAGAAAAGAGAAGGAATAAACGAAGAGAAATAATTTATTTCAAGTAGTCAAGTAGCTTCGAAAGAGAAGATTATTCCACCAGCCAGGAACAGTGAAAGAGAATGTAATGGAAAGTGATTTTGAGCCTCTCTGTGATGGTACCACGAGGCGTTGCTTATTAGCGGGTTTCAGACTTCTGGAGGGGATGTAGAATTAATATTTGATATTAATACTCTGGCCGATATTTGCAAAGTAGAAATTATTTACATTTTATGTAAATATTTTATTATATATATATATATTAGGGGTGTAACGGTTCACAAAATTCACGGTTCGGTTCGGTTCAATACACTGATGTCACGGTTCGGTTCGGTACGGTTCGGTACGTTTTAGATACAGCAAAAAGAAAAAATTGGCAGATAAATTTCCTTGATTTTTTAAAAAATGTTTTATTTATTAAAACTAACAAAGTATGTGTTTTTTTTTACATTGAACAATGATGGAGCTATTCTTTACCCATCTTCTATGGTGTTTTCTTAGCAGCATACTGTATAAAACAAAAATAGCTCCTTATAAATTTTTTTTTAAAAATTAAATGTAATATTGTTGTAGTGGTTATGAACAAATACAAAGATGTAACTCTTTTTATATGGAACTCTATAACTCTTTATATTTAGTGTGTTTTTACTCAATTGGTTCTCTATTTGGGCTTATGTTTTTTGGAACAAAGCAGGAATTACGGTCTGTCTGAAATGGGCTCGTGAAGGAATATTGTAATGGGGCTCAATTACATTAAGCATGTTCTTAAAACCTGCGTTTTCCACTACAGAGTAAGGTCTCATATCCGCGGCTATAACGTAAATGCACCATTCGCTGCGGTGATGTCCGTATACGGAGACCGGGACGTCACCTGTAGGAGAAAAAAAAGCAATCCGTGGCGACGGTTTTGCAATCCGTCCCCTCAGTTTATAAACCGTACTCACGAATTCATAAACTGTTCACTCGATTTAACAAATCGTGCCCACGGATTAACAAACCGTGCCCACGAATTTCCAATCCGTGCACTTAGATTTTGTAAACCGTACCCTCGGTTTTTGAATCCGTACCCACGAATTCATAATCCGTGCGCACGCTTTCGCAATCCGTTCCCTCGGATTTGTAAACCGTACTCACGGATTCATGCAGCAAACTCCTACGTGTTAACATACAGTTTTATTGAATATTATTATGTGGAATAGGTTTACAGCAAAGTGTCTTAAGTGATTCTCTATCAAGTGTAGTACGAGGTGGAATACAAAGATTTAATAAGAAAGATGCGCATTAAAATCTTGTTCAATTGCTGATAATCTATAATAGCACTTGATTATTATTGTGCAATAAACCTGGCATTGTGACTGACTCTGGAGTAATTTTTTCCTCTTTTGTAAGTTATTTTGGATAAAAGATTCTTATGCATAACCTGTTTAATAATATATAATAGTGAAAGTGAAAGTGAGTGAAAGTGAAAGTGAAAGTGACATTCAGCCAAGTATGGTGACCCATACTCAGAATTTGTGCTCTGCATTTAACCCATCCGAAATGCACACACACAGAGCAGTGAACACAAACACACACACTGTGAGCACACACCCGGAGCAGTGGGCAGCCATTTATGCTGCGGCGCCCGGGGAGCAGTTGGGGGTTCGATGCCTTGCTCAAGGACACCTAAGTCGTGGTATTGAAGGTGGAGAGAGAACTGTACATGCACTCCCCCCACCCACAATTCCGTCCGGCCCGAGACTAGAACCCACAACCCTTCGATTGGGAGTCCAACCCTCTAACCATTAGGCCACGACTTCCTAATAATGATACAAATAAAAATAAAGTTATTTTTTATAATTTTAATTTGTAGGCTAAATAAATGAGTACAAGACAGTAAAAATATTTGTCATAAAATCATTTGTGAATTGCTTTATTTTTAAATAACCTTTGGACAGTTTTGGAAATGCTTGTGTACAATTCTTTCTTAACATGAAGACTTATTTTTGTGATTTTATTATACTAAGCTCCACCCACCTCACCCCACCTGCCGGAGTTAGATGCATGTTTCACTGTTAAGTGTAAAATGCGTGTCAGTTTTCAAATCCGAGGGAACGGATTGCGAAAGCGTGCGCACGGATTATGAATTCGTGGGTACGGATTCAAAAACCGAGGGTACGGTTTACACAATCTAAACGCACGGACTGGGAATTCGTGGGCACGGTTTGTTAATCCTGGGTACGATTTGTTAAACCGAGTGAACAGTTTATTAATTCATGAGCACGGTTTATAAACTGAGGGGACGGATTGCAAAACCGTCGCCACGGATTGATGTTTTTTCTCTCCTACAGGTGACGTGCGGGGCTCCGTACCGAGCCTTCAGCGCGTACTGAGTGAGCGAGCGCCTGACTGAGTAGCCTAACATAAACATATAAGTTGGTGTTTTTTTTTCTTCGGGGGTGTCAGGGGGAATTGCCTGTTACGTCGTTTGGGTTATTGGGCTACCTTGTTGAACGCATAACATTATATTTCACACACCTTTTTTATTTTCCAAATTTAATTAATTAGTCCAACGAACCGTTCGGTACATAATGCGTATCGCGTACCGAACCGAAAGCCTCGTACCGAACGGTTCAATGCGAATACGCGTATCGTTACACCCCTAATATATATGTATGTGTTTCAGTTTATAGTAATTGTTAAACTGCAAATTGATCAAAGGCTGACATGCTCCAAAAAAGTCACCATAGCAGTTTTCTTTGTTCACATTCATTTGTATTAAAGAAAAATGAAAGTCATTGACAGAGGTACAGAGTGTTCTTGGGCCTGGCTTTGCTCTCATTTGTAGTGACAGTGCTGTTTTCTGCTTTCTCGAACAGGAAATCTTATTGGATTATTCTGTGTTGGTAGGTTTGGTCTACCTCTCTGCTGTCAGGCCACTTTATTCCCTTTCCTTTGTTTGCACTTCATATTCCCTTCTTTTTCTTTTCTTTCCTGCATCTAATTAAGTTCTAATGTCCTCCTCTCATTTTTCCCAATGTTAAACTAACTCAAGAAGGATCTGGTTTTGAGCATGAGCAGACAGTGTCACTGCCACTAACTGCAGGGTTAATGCCAAGGATTAGGTTTGCTTGGCTTGTTCTTTTCTGTAAAGGCCTTCTAACACTGACCACCCACACTGTGCACATGACATTCACATCCACGGCTGTGGCCTCATGCCAATTCAAGCTATTAGCTTTATTACTGTGAGAGCTTCAGTCTTTTGTTCTTGCTCTCTCTCTCTCTCTCTCTCTCTCTCTCTCTCTCTCTCTCTCTCTCTCTTTCTCCCTCTCCCTCTCTCCCTCATACAACCACACAAACACACATTTAGACGATATTGAGAAAAACATGCTTTGTTCTACATGCTCTATTTTTAGGTGGTTTGATTTATGGTCCTATTCTTTGTAAAAAGATCGCTTGTCACATCATTTAAAGCTCAAAACAAGCCTTGACAGTAGCCCTGCTGTCCCTCTCCTCCTCCCTCTGTCCTTCTCTTCACTGAAAGAGCGTTTGTGTGGGATCATTGTGACATAACAGGACTAACTTTGATGTGGCCGCAGCTGTCTGCTGAAGTGTTTATTGCACTGTTGTCTGGATGATGTTGTGCAAAATGTGATGAAGGTTGCACTGTGCTCTATTTCTGAACTTGCTCTCAGTCTGAACTAATACGTTTTATATATTGTATCAGTGCTGGCTCAAAAAATGTATACCATTACAAGTATTTTATTTTACCAGTTCTAATGTCTCAGTTCTATTTCACTAGACCTCACTCGATTCATTACTCACCATTTATTTGACTGTATTAACTTCTAACATTACAATATAATATCATGTATAACATTTGTGCATGTACAGATAAACCTGTGCAGCTCATACCTGTATCTGAGGCGTGCAGTTGTGGCATGCTTGAGACAACTGGCTCAGAGAGAAGCAGTGGAGGTATCGGAGCATGCAATCGCTTTGGTTAAAGAGCTACCACGCAGAGACAACACACAACTGGGTGAGTCAGCATCGCCCCCACTGCACAACATAGAATTATCTGAGCACATCTCTGCTGTTTATTTTACTGTACTCTGCATTTTGAGCTGGGTTCGACTGCAGTGAGCCATAGATTAGTTTGGGGACTGGAATTTTGTCAAACTATATATACACACTCACACAGTGGCATTTGTTTTAAAGACTGCACAAGCTCACTTCTCAAGCAAAACAACATGTGTTATATATCACATTGTGCACTGTATGTTAAATGGTTCTTTTCTGTCCTGTAGATGTCACTATTAAGGAGGTGGGATTGGAGGGAGCTTTGTTCAGTCTGCTGGACAGGGAGTCTGACCCGCGCCTGTGCAGAGACATTCAGGAGACGCTTGTCCACATGATGAGTTTGGCAGCTGAGAGTAACCTGGCCCACTGGCTCAAACTCTGCAAAGATGTGCTCTCTTCCTCTGCAGGTGGGCTTCAGTCTCAGCTTTAAATGAATCGTCATTTTTCATCTCTGCTCTCCTTTTTACAATGTAATTCTTTGGTAAAATACAACCCACCTGACAAGTGTAAGAGCCTTAAGATTGGATTAAAATGTTGTGATCTGCGTTTACAATTTCATGATAAATTCATAGTTTTTTTAATTGTTTTTTTATTATTAGTTTGACATGAATAGTTGCTGTAGTTTTTCATGTTCTTATTGTTTAGACTCGGCTTTAGAAGTGCAGCAGGAGGAGGACGGAGACCGATATGATGACTCCTCTGTGTTCCACGCAAAGTCTGAATCCAGCGGCCCCTTCAATAACCTGCGCTGGTCCACTCGTGTGTTTTCCATGGAGTGTGTGTGTCGCATTATAGCACAGTGTGAGAACGGAGACCCGGCTCACTTCAACATGGCTCTCGCTCAAGAACAACGTTTACATGAATCTGCAGGTTAGACACATCACTTCTGTTGTGTTCGAATTTTTATTCCCTTTTATAATCGTTCTTGTCCAAATTGCTTTTAGTGTATTTTCTGTAACTCTGAAGACTGAGATGTCTTTCTTGATGTGTTCAGTAAATCCCTGGATCTTAGCGCCACCTTCTGGGGTCATTGTATATACGTTTGTTAACACTGTTAATAAAGGCACCCCTTCTGTCTCTCAGATTTCCTGGTTCTCCACTTGGCGGACCTCATCCGCATGGCTTTCATGGCAGCCACAGACCACAGCGATCAGCTCCGACTGGCTGGTTTACAAACACTGCTGGTCATTATCCGGAAATTTGCCAGTGTGCCAGAGCCCGAGTTCCCTGGACATGTCATTCTGGAACAGTATCAAGCCAATGTGAGCACTAACTTCGCACTTTTCAGCTTCAGTTCTTAAAATCAACATTGCATACTTCAGATGCCCAGAAAAGTGCTGAAAGAAAGAAATCTAGAACAAACATGAACATTGATTGGCAGCTTAATAAATAAGATATTTCCTAAATGCCTTTCAGTTAATGTCCCTTATCGCAAAGGAAATAAGTGTGGAATTATGGACCACTTTTTAAATATTATTTATTTATTTATTTAAAAAAAGAATTGTGCTGAAATTTCCATAAAATACCACTTCTGGTTTTCAGTTAGAGGAGAAAAAATAGGAAATCACAGACACCCTAACTGCAACACATCTTATAACAAAAAATCCGACATTAGAGAAAAGCCATTTTATTCAAATTATAAAGAAAAAAAAAAACTTTGAGAACTTTAGGTTTCTGCCAGAAAGTTATTTTGTTGCATCACTTGTTGTTGCCTGCCTGTTCAGAGCTGTACAGCAAAGCTCTCAGCTGTATTTCTAAGAACCCCCCCAGAAGTACATGAGCTTGTTCATCAGTCTCTTGTTACTAAGTGCATGTGCATGTGTGTGTGCACGCATTTGAGAACCTGGATCACTTACACTAAATTAGGTTAGCTGTGGACCTAGCGGGGAGCCCTCTTTTCAAATAGTGATTGAAACATCTTCTGTATCATGTCCTAGAATGTTTTACTCTTAATTTGCGCTTAATAAACTTACTCAGTTAATTCTGTACAGTATATAAAGATTAGACTGTAAAAAGTACAGTGATGTTCAAATGTTTGGGAGTCAGTAAGAGATTTTTTTTAAGATCTTTTTTGCTGACCAAGGCTGCATTTATTAGATAAAAAATGCAGTAAAAACAGAAAGAAATGTAATCTATATCTGTGATTGCTTCAGTCTTCAGTGACACATGATCATTCAGAAATCGTTCTAATTTGCTGATTTGGTGCTCAAGAAACATTTATTCTTAGCATTGATGTTGATAATGTCATATACAAAATGACAGGCGCTTTTTGTGGAAACCGTGATTTTATTTTTTTATCCTATTTATGAAATTGATTTGAACAGTCTTTACTGTCACTTTTGAAGTAATGTCTTTGCTGAATTAAAGTAATATTTTTTTTATTTATTTAAATGACCCAAAACATTTGAATGATGGTGTATGTGTGAACAGTTTTTTTTTTTCTTTTATAAGTTTGCCTTGAAGTTTTATTTAATGGATGTATACATTTAAATTAAAGTTCTGAACACTTTATTTTAATTTAATTCCAATTAATATCAACATTATGAAATGGCACAAATGAAGGTATGGGAATTATGCAGCATCAAAGCTATATTTTATGTTGGCATTCTCCCAGCCATCATTATGAGATGGTATGGAACAGTATGAAGGAGAAACGCTATGGGTGCTGGTTGACTCTTATTCACTCTCTTGTCTAACTATTTGTGTGTTTATCCTGACAACTTATGTAAGACTATGAGAAACCTCCCAAACTTTTGACTGGGCTGGTTTAAATGAACTAAATGTTGTTTGATGTTGTAGGTTGGAGCTGCGCTCAGACCTGCTTTCCATGTGGACGCCCCTCCGAATGTGACTGCCAAAGCCTGCCAGGTGTGCTGTTAAAAGAACTTAAGCCTCATTTTCTATAATGATGCACTTTTCTGTTCTTTGCGTTTACCAGCAAACACCATGTTATCCAACACATTGTTTTAAGCCTCAAGTCATGTATTTTGTCACTGTCAGATTGGTCGTAACAAATATGTTTTTGTTGTTGTTGTATTAGTATTCAAATCAGTCCTGTTTTTAACCCCTTGAACTTTCTTCATGCTTGTTTTCAAATACCTCGAGTTCACATGGGTTCACTTGACCTAGTTTCTTCCCAGAGTCCAGTGGTTCACTGCTCCGGTGGTGTTGAGTTCTGACATGAACCTTTGTTTTGGCGTTCAGGTTTGCAGTGCATGGATCGCCAGTGGGGTCATCAGTGACCTGCGTGACCTGAGAAGGGTGCATCAGCTTCTGGCTTCCTCTCTTGCCAAAGTACAGGTGGGGAGAGACGTTGCCAGTCAGCTCTATAATGAAAGCACCTTCACCATGGAGACGCTGGCTGTGCTCAAAGCCTGGGCGGAGGTACCCAACACCATCACACAACTATTAAATCAGCTGTACCTCTATGTCTAGCCGTTATATAACTCTAGGGGATGGGCAGTGAATCTGTGTCTCTCTGCAGGTGTATATCACAGCGGTACAAGGCTCCAGGCAGAGGGAGAGTCCAGGCAGCCATCTCCAGCAGCAGAGTGATGAGGCTGGCCCTGCAGATCCAGCAGGGGCTGGTTTACTCAAACTGGTTCAGACTGATCTTGCAACTCTGAGCCGCCTGTGGCTGGCTGCCCTTCAGGACCATGCCCTGCTCACCCTGCCCTCGCAATACTCCAGTCAACTCCCCTCCACAGGTCACTACTCGCGCTCGGTTTCTCAGATTACACACCTACCTGATGCTAAATAAGTAGATATGCTTCTTTATTTCCAGATTTTATATCAGGGTTATGAAAATTAACTGTCTAATTTATGTGCTTATTTTACGACCAAATAAATATTTACAAAATGTTTGCCAAGCAGCCAATAGTTCTGTCCCAAATCTCGTACCGTTGTTCCTGTGCCAGCCTTAGTGTTCTTATTCTAGAGGAAATCCGTTGGAAGATAGTTTGCTTATAATTGCAGAAGGGGATAGTTAAAGGGGTTTTCGTCTTTTTTTTTCTGAAGCAATTACTTGTAGGCGCTGTTTTTATAGTATGTACACTACTGTTCAGAAGTCTGGGATTGGTGAGATTTTTACATGTTTTTCAAAATGGTCTCTTAAATACACCAAGGTTTCATTTATTTGATCAAAACGAATGTAAAAACTGTAGTATAGTAGAATATTATTAAAATCGTGAAGAACTGTTTTTGCTATGTTTTAAAATAATATAATTTAGTCCTGTGATAGCAAAGCTGAAGCAGCCATTACTCCAGTCTTCAGGGAAGAAACTTTTCTTCTTAATGATGTTGAAAATAGGAAATAGAAATAGTGATAGAAAATAGTGATACTTTTTTAAAATTCCGGATTCTTTGAATAAAATGTTTTTTAATATTACAAACTTTTGAGCAGTGGTTGCATTATTCAGTTGATAAATCACTGTTTTACTACAATTGAAACAATAGTAATAGTATAGTAAGAGTGTCTTGTTTAGAGCTACTGTATGTTTTAACTTGCACCTTTATTTGTCAGGTGGCTCGTTTTACACTGCAGAGACGGTGGAACAGGCCCGTCCACATTATTACAGTGCCTGGGCTACCATTCTCCACGCTACTGCTCTCTGGCTCAACAGCACCGGGTTCATCATGGTGGACGAGGGACCTGCCAACCTCTCCAGACCGGTCACACCCACCTCCATGGGCCAGTCCACCTCACTGAGCAGTGTCAAATCCCCAGAGGACGTCAGTACTGACCGCCTCCACCTGATCCTGGGTACAGAGCTCAGTTAATAGTCCCTGCTTCAATAAGTGGATGTAGTTCAGGGTTTATAGGGCGTCCATTGCTAGATTGAAGTTAGATTTCCTTCAGAAAATCAATTTTTCTCGAGTCTTTTGCCAGGGGCTGATTATGAGGATCATTCCTTTGCTTTGAATTGAGATCAATGTATATTTTTGAGTCTTGTTGTTCAATTCACTCAAATTTCCCTTTAGGAATCAGTGTGGAATTTTTGTGCTCTCCTCACTCTGGAGACCAAATGGAAAACATCAATTCTTGTCTTCAGGCTCTGCAGGCCTTACTGGAGGTGCCTTGGCCCCGTTCGAAAGTGGGCAATGATCAGGTATTCTACAATTAAAAGACATTTACAATGTCAAAAAAGACTTATCTGTTGTTCTTTTGACCTTAACCGATTTTTCAGCTAACTAAATAAAAAATCATGTGAAAATTATTTGACCTAGGACCATTATGTGGTGCGTGCCATTGTATTTTAAGTTTTTGTTTTCATCCTCACTTAATTCAATATGCCATCTAAAATGACAATTATGATTTATTATGAAATTGTAACTTGGTCTGGTATGATATTGTGATGCATTGAGATTTGTGGTTTGGTATTTGTCTTTCCATGTAGTTCATGTGTTATATACTATGCGTTTGTCTCTCTTGTTAGTCACTCTGTGTTCTTGACAAGTGTATGGTGTTCTCTCTGTAGGCTTTGAGTGTGGAGCTGCTCAGTGTTCTACACAGGCTCATAGTCACTCGGGAATCTCCCAGTATTCAACTGGCTGTGCTAGAACTGGTGCAGCAGATTGTTTGTGCCGCTCAGGAGCATGTCAAAGAGAAACGCCACAGTGCTGAGGGTGAGTCTCAAAAGCTACTTATGTTTAAATAGTGTAAAGCTTAAATAACCCTTTAAATGCAACTTTCGATGTTGTGTTTGGTCAGTCGATGATGGTGCAGCAGAGAAGGAAACTGTTCCTGAGTTTGGTGAGGGACGGGACACTGGTGGCCTGGTGCCGGGGAAGTCTCTTGTTTTTGGAGCGCTGGAGCTATGTCTCTGCACGCTTGTGAGAAAGCTTCCGCAGCTCAGCCCCAAACTGGCTGGCAGCCCCACGGGGCGGGGAGGACAGCCCTGCTTCCTCAGCAACACTGACTGTAGACTCGTCACATCTGCTCTGGCCATCCTCTCAGAACTGCCCTCCATCTGTTCACCAGAGGGTAAGAGATCCAGAGCGTTACTGCGGCAGTATGAGAAAAACATCCTCCTGCCCACATTATTTTAGTCCACTTTTCATTTTGTTTATTCAATTTAGAATTTTTTTTTGTTATTTTCTCGTCACATATTTATTTATTTTTTTTCCCGTTCCAAAGAAGTTATTTTCAATTCGTAAATGATCAGAGATCTGATGGTGTTTTATTCTTCTCTCCACAGGCAGTGTGTCAGTGCTGCCCACAGTGCTCTATCTGCTGCTGGGGGTGTTGAGAGAGACGGTGAGGGGCTCTGTCGGAGCTGAGAGTGGACAGCTGGTACCAGGCATCCTGCAGGCCTTGCGCACTGTTCTCACCTCTCCCATGAGCAGAGCTGAGAAGAGTCGTGGGGCCTGGACTGAACTGCTGCGATGTGCACTGCACACGCTCTTGGAGTCTTGGCATACAGGTATACAGTAGTTTCTCTCTCATTTCAACCACACTCTGTTTGGATGGGTTTTTCTGCGTGATTTAGAAGTCATTTGAGGAACTCTGTTTTTTTTTCATGGATTGTTTTGGACAGATAAACTGGAGCCTGGAGTGGATGAGGTTACCATGTTGACATCCCTCACCATCTTCCTGCTGTACGCCAGTGCTGAGGTGACCACTGTGGAGCCCATGCAGACATGCTGCATCCAGGCATTCAGAGCCAGCCTGGAGTCTAAGGACCCCGTGGTGAGTAGAGAGTCAATTCTTAAAATTTCTACAGTCCTGTTCAAAAGCATAGAGTCAATTAGAAACTCTTAAAAAACATTTCTACAGTACTGTTCAAAAGCTTAGGGTCAATGTTTTATTTTTTATTTTTATGAAATTAATTTTATTCAGCACAGGAACATTAATCAAAAGTGACTGCTGTGACTTACATTGTTACAAAATGTTTCAAATAAATGCTGATTTTTTGAACATTCTATTCATCAAATAATCCTGAAAAAAAGCAAAAATATTAAGCAGCCATTAAGCAAATGTTTTCAACATTGATAATGAATGTTTCTTGTGCACCAGAACAGCATATTATAATGATTTTTAAAGGATGGTGTGACACTGATGACTGCAGTAATGGCTGCTGAAAATGTAACTTTGCCATCACAGGAATAAATCGCAAACAGTTCTTTTAAATTGAAATAATATATTTTACTGTATTTTTAATCAAATGGATGCAGCCTTGGTGAACAGGAGAGGATTCTTTCAAAAACATAAAAAAAAATCTTCCTGACCCCAAAACTTTTTTTAATAGTAGTAAACATCAGGCTGCTTAAATAAAGAGCTTTGCTACAATCTTACATACAATTCCCCCGCAAAAAAACTCTATATCTAGTATTCTTCTCTGTTGTGTCTGAAAACTTCTTCTTTAGGTGCTGAGCAGAAGTTATCAGTTGCTAGTATCTTTATTCCAAGGCCCAGCGCCAGTAGCCAGGCCATTCATTCTAGCTCTGGGTGCCCGTCTGGTGTCACAACTGGAGGAAGTGGAAAAGAGTCGTCCTGAAGGCCCAGCAGAGCTACAGGCCGTGCAAGATGCAATCCGAGCCCTGGAAGCACTAGTGTTTGCTGCAGACGAAACACACCGTAAGTGACTGGGAATGTTTTCAGGTTTAATCCCAAACAGCTGTTATGATATCATAAAAAAAAAAAAAACAAGAAGAATTCATTGGGTTATAAATGTCTTCTATATAATTACTCTTAGTAGGGCTGTGCAAAAAATCGAATGATTTCAGTAAAGGCGCTCCCGTGATCAGAAGTACATCTCCAGCACATGCGTTCAGATCAGGTTGCCTGGTTTTCAAAACACATCCTGCCCACTTGCTTCTCAAAACAACTCCAAAACTAGCCCAAGTGAAAAACTGCTTCCCGGGTTTAAAATTCCCAATTTTTTGGGCAGGGTTGCCTTGGTAAAATTCGCGTTTTTAGGGGCTAAACATCACGCTATTGGTATGGGGTCGCTTCAACCCGCGGACATGAAAAACAACCGCGGACTTGGCAACACTGGTTCAGGTGGAGTGGCATTTACTACCACAGAGCCGTAGTCCACCGACAAGCTACACAAAATCGACAAAGAATCGACTCCGATTTTGTAATTGATTTTGTGTAGATTGTCAGTGAACCACGGCTCTTTGTAGTAAAGGCCAACCAGTGTTTTTTTTTTATATGTCTGCGGGTCAAAGCGACCCCAAAACAAATAACGTGATATTTAGCCCCTTAAAATGCAAATTTTACCAAGGCAGCCCCAGCCGAAAATTTTTTATTTTATTGCCCGGAACGAAACGCGATTGGGCTAGTTTTGAGAAGTAATTGGGCAGGTTTTGTTTTGCAATCCTGATCTGAACACACGTGCTGGAGATATACTACTAATCACAGGAGTACCTTTACTGACAAGATGTGCATGAAAATCACATTCGATTGCCCTAACTGTTAGCAAAATGTAGCACTAAGTATGTGTTTTAACCATGCAGGTCCACAGCTGGTGGCTGTGCTGTTGCCCATCCTCATCTCTCTCCTGCTGGATGAGAATGCTTTGGCATCGGCTCCAGCAGCCTCTCGCTCACTGCACGAGTCTGCCTTAAGGGACCTCATGCGCATTGGTCCACAGCACTCGGCAGTCTTCAAAGCGCTGATGGCCTCTGCCCCGCACATGAAAGCCAGGCTGGAGGCAGCCGTCAAGGGCAACCAGGAGAGCGTGAACTCTAAGGCACAAGCACCTCGAGTCAACAGCAAAAACACGCCCAGCATTCAACTAAAGATCAATTTCCTGTGAATCCTCCTGACTGGATATGATACGAGTATTATGATTTTAATGACTGAGTGAATGTTGATGTTGTTTTAATCTGTTTTGTTTTTAAAGATAAATCGATTTAAAAATTGTTTAGTTTCAATATTGTAGTCCATTTTAAAACTGCATTAACCTCTATGAGGAACTTAATACATATTTACTCAGAAAGTAAGGGGAAGTGTGTTTCACATGAAGAACAGCAGAACCATGGGAGTGACTTTTGTATGGTTAACATTTATAGAAACATTGTGTTTTATTGGTTAGCTTGCTAACAAGCTTGAATAATTTGCATTAACCCAGTAATCCATAGCATGAGTTTTTTTTTGCAAGAAGTGTTTTATTGTGTCTGTACAAAGATTGCGAATCATTAATTTCTCATTGACATGCTGCAGCTCCTAACTAAACCTGACCAGCTGCACTGCTGGTAATCAGGTATCTGCTGCCTTTACATTTACAGTTTTAGTGCATTTTAATATTATAAATTTAAAATGTGTTAAATATTTTAAGTTGCGTAGAGAAAGTTGCACTTGTTGTGAATGTGAAATTATGATAAAACATTACAAACAGATACTTGCATCACATTTCTGCACTTATGCTTTGAATACATCTACAGTATGCATTGATATGGAAGCCCATTTCTGCCACATAAGAATAAAATCATGGTTCGGTAAATTATAATTAAAACCAGAAGTCAAAATTGTGACATATTAAGTTAAAACTGAGATATAAAGAAATGTATTGTAATAATTGACTTCTGATCATTTTGACTAGCACAATATAATGGGTTATGTCTCACAGATACTTAAGTGAGTCTTGACCATCAATATTGACATAATAGTTTTTTTTTTATCTCATGATTTCTTATGTGGCGGAAATTGGCTTCCATATGTTAAAATGGTACTTCACTTTAGTTACAAACATATGACACTTTTTTTTTTTTTCTGTATCCCAATTATGCATGTAAATATGTGTTGGTGTCACTTTATTTCAACACATAACTATCTTATACTTGCACTAGCAGGCAATATAAGTAATAGATGGATCCTACATGAGCAATGATATCGAACAAGCAGCAAATTAATATTTACTACTATATACGCACTACTAACAAGTTTACATTGCAAATGAGTTTCTGCTAATACTGGACTCTTGTTTTTCTGATAGAAGCAGCAATGATCAAGTACAATTATGCATTTGTAACCATACCAATTATTTTTAATGTTGTAAATTGTACAAATACAGCGATAGGGCAAGATTAACATTTATTTTCTGATTATACTGGAAGAATAAAATCTAGTTTTGCTTCAAGAGTCGCATTGGTTTTGATTTACAGTGGAACCTGGAAAGGACATTTCCGTTTTTTTCCCTCACTTTGCATTATATGTCCCTTTGGAATTAAGGCATATTCAGTCTACTAGGATGAATAGATTAAATGGAAAGTTAATTTCAAAAGTTTAAATATTAACGTTAACCTACTAAAACAATGCTTGACTTTAGGGAACGTGTTACCGTTTTCTTTCAACAATCGTGCAATCTAGGTGAAT
>NW_020524624.1:0-34483 GCF_003368295.1 Carassius auratus
GGTTTTGTTTCCTTTCAACTATGTCACATTTTACATAAAGTTTTTCATTTATTTACAATAAATTCAAAAATTATCTCTTTTTTTCACTAATTATCCTGTTTCTTTCAAAAATGTGTTGCTGTATGAGAGAAAAATCACAGTCTATAAAATTAACCTTATTTCAGCTTCACCAAACTTCAACATGTTTTTGCCATGGTTTGCCTTTAAAATATTTTAAATCCAGATTGGTGTTCCTTATGTGTATTCAACCCTACTGCGGTGTTATTGTTTAAACATTTCAAGCAGGTGTTCCTTCAAGCCTGGTTAAGTGACCCTTTCTGCTCCAAAGGTGCATGACGGCCTGACTTTATAAGGCACTTCCTATGTGTGCGTCCGATGACATCATTTCAACAGTTGAGTAGTTGAATGTCTATGTGTGTGTGTGTGTGTGTGTGTACCAGAAGCGGGAGTTGGGAGGGATCTGGCAACGGAAGAAAGTTCATGGCCGTGTTTCTATCAACACAAGGCAATCTGAGCTCAGATCAGTTAAGTTCTGTCTCCACACCTGATTGCAAAGTGAGGTACACTGAATGACGAAGAAACAGACTTTTATTTAAATGATAATGCATCCTGTAGGAATCCTTGTAAATGGATATATGCATGCTGTTGCATGACAGTTACTATCAAAATTACATATAAATTTACACACAAACTCAGTGCACATGCATGCATGTTCACCTATGTGTGAATTGCCACTAGTACAATGTGAAAAATCAGCATTTAGTTCTCTTCCATGGCCACAACTGGCCTGCTGGAATGTGTAGAATGTTCCTGAAATTATTAGGGGATTAAAGTGAGTCGGCTCATCCATAGGCAAATATCGTATGATAAGCCTGTTGGGTTTGTGGGCCAAGGCCAGACATGGAGATTCGCAACACCGTAGCACAAGCACATTTTGTTCCTGCTGCATTCCTGCCCTTCTGTTTGTTTAAGCACTTGGAGTTTTTTGTGTGTGTGTGTGTGTGTGTGTGTGTGTGTGTGTGTGGCATTGTGTTTGATATGTAAAGCTTCGCCTTATATGCAAGTTACAATGGTCTTATGGCATGGAGTGAGTGACCAGATTTAATTTAATACTTTTAATTATTTGTGGGATCTGTTAGTGGGCTCATAGAGTCTAAATCAGTGTAGTGGCAGAAAAAAATAAAAATAAAACATTGTTAAATATAACATTGTAGCATGCATGTTTGTTCTTATTCTAGCTTAATGTATCTGCATTTCTTTCATTTCAGGTATTCTTCTTAAAGGTTTTTATTTTTTTTATTTTTTTTTAACCCAGCTAACAGGGAATGTTCTCAGAACTTTGGTTAACATTCTGCCAAGCTTCTCTCAACGATATGAACAAACATTCTTCCACTAATATTAATAGATTACTCATAAAAATAAATAAATAAATAAATACTAATAATATATATAATATATATATATATATAATATATATATATATATATATATATATATATATATATATATATATATATATATACAAAGAAGAAAAAACATTAAAAAAATTTTTTTTTGAGAATGAGGGCATGCCACTTGTCCATGTTGGCCTCTCTAACTTCGGTAGAGTATTCTTTTTTTCCTGTGTGTGTGTGGATGAGAGCAAGTCACTTAACTTGTCCATGTTGTGTAAGTGGCAGATGAATCTGCACCAAAATACAAAAGTTTGATTGGACACAGACTTTGACATCATAATTATGCATGATTATATGACACGTGATACATGGTTAGTTGCATTTTATTATTTGCATTTTGCTTTCTGTTTTTTCTGCTCTCTGACAGAAATCTACTGTAAACGTGCACAATCACTGGGATGATATCTCTTCATCTCACATGCACATGGGCATCTGGATAAGACTGAATCAGAGGTATATTATATATGATACACAGCAGCTGTTATCCATCCCCGCAGAGATCATAAAGAAGAAGCATCACCCATATCCATCTAGCTTGCAGACAATATGGGCTCCAGCACTCGACAGGTTGGTAAATGTAATGCAGCAGTAAAACATCACAGTGTTTGCTGTGCGTGCTTTCTTATCAGCAATGGAGCCACCTTTTGTCTGTCTTACTGTCTGTGTGGATTCAGGACTGTGGGCACTTATTTTTTTTTCATTTTGTGCATTAAAACTGTCTCTATTTGCACTTCTCACTGAGGTTTTTTAGCCTTGTATGGTCTGTCTGTTCAAATACTTCTTGACTCTATAAGGACTCTAGACTCTCATGCATGTCAGCCGTCTGTCTGGTTCCAGATGCCTAATATTGTTTGCTTTGATGTATTCCTTAAAGACACATTTTACATTCATTATGGTTATATATTTAATATTTACATAGCACAGGTTTGACCATGGCTCTTAAAATAAACCCCAAATAAGCAGTTTGTTGTGTTTTCATAATAAAAAGGAAAAGGGTGGATTTCAGTTTTAATAGCACTTTGCTTTGGAAAAAAAATATGTTTCTATACAGGGAACACTTAAAGAATCACTAGATGTTCAGGTAAATAATCTGAATTACATCACTCATAAATCAAAAATTTCTATCAAAAATAAAAAATAAAATGTGTTGACTGTGTTTTTAAGAATAAAATGTTGTATAAAATTAGACAAGCGATATTTAAACAAACCACTCTGTATAAACCTGCAGAATATAAATACTAAAGAAACTGTAAAGTTTGATGTATGAGGCTAGTAATCTAAATTCTGAAAGTACTTGTGTATCCTCATATAAATGCATTTTTGATAACTAGTGGAGTAGTGGATGTAAATTGAATTTGAAAAAATATATGAAATATATAATTACATTATTTTTCATATATTATTGTTACTATTTTTATTACATCATGTATGTGAAAATATCATATTTGTGATTATTATAATTTTTTGAGACAAAATGTTCAAATTCGTATTTGTTGTCTCTATGGACGACAATTATAATTTGAAATGCATATTTATTTGTATTTCTGTAAGGGCCTTACTTTCTTTCAAACCATTATGAGGGCATTTCTCCTCATTATTTGTCATGGTTCCTTTAAATATACTTGAAATCAGCAGGTTTTGTGGTGTTTTGAAGTTAAAAATAAATCATCACTTTCATATAAAAACCATTACGTCTAATAAATTCCCACATTCGCAATGAAAACAGGTGTGTCCTTGTATGCTGTCTTATTTTTCCAAATAAAATTTCATATGCTTTTTCATAGAAAACATGTAGAGGATACAAATACATAACACATAGGGTAACAATAATGCAGAGACATTCACAGATAATGTGCGCACTGTGTCTTTAAATCCCGTCTGGAAGGGGCGGGGCTTGCGCGTCCCTCTGCCTGCAGTGAAGCATTTAAAGCACCGCGCACACAGAAGACCCATTTGTTAACGAACCTCTCGAACTCTGTAATGATGGTCCTTTCGCATCTGTAGAGCTAAACTGAAGCTTTCAAACGGGTCGAACAGGGTCATTGCGGCATTATGAATTTTTAACGCCGGACACCTAGAAATCTGTCAGGAGATTAAGGTGAATTTAATTGCGTTTATCCTATTGTCTGTGTTTGTGGTCTCTCTCTCTCTCTCTCTCTCTCTCTCTCTCTCTCTCTCTATGTGCGTGTGTGTGCGTGTGTGTGCTGATGACGACAGTGACGTGTGCAAAGATAACATCAGATTCTGTGACAGGGCATCAGATAAGAAGTGTGTGTGTGTGTGTCAATTTTGGAGGGAAGCGTATATAGGTATGTTTTAATTCTAAAACGTAATTTATTTTATTTATATTTAATAATAATTTTTATTATAGAATTTTGGTATATAATAATAATACTAATGATTATGATGATGGTCAGCTGATAGTGTCATAATATGTGACGTTGACGTATGTCGCTTCATTTCGAGGAACATCGGTCTATTTTACTTTAAAAATGTGCGAGGTGTGTTTCGTCAGGTGTGATAGAGTTTAAGTGACTCATCCCGCCAGGTTGCGGAAGCGGACAGGTAGATCGGGTATGGTTGCTTGGAGACCGCGGCGGAGGTGACACGAGCGGGGTGTGAACGCGCGCGACTGTCTCTCCTTCATACCTTCTCACAATGTCATGTCAGTGGTTTGTCAGGACGCAGATATTTCGTCATTTTAAGGCCACGTACAGTGACTTTACACTTTACTACTGGACTACTGGATTTTTTGTGACCGAATGAGTTTGGCTTAAAATCGTATAAACTTGTAAGTGTTTGTATTCTGAGTATGCATACATTAGATGTGCTCTAGAACTGCTTTTGAAGTGTGCATATGCAGTACGCCAGGTCTTTCCAATAGATCCACTGCATGCTGTCAAGAACATTTGAATGAGAAAGTTAAGAAATTATATTCTGCATGCAGGAAATCAAGCCTATTTTTAGAACTAGTACTATTAACTACATCACTTTCACAATGAAGCACATTTGTAATCCAATAATGACATAATGACACTATTGTCTTAATAGAGCTTCGTGAACTTGGACATATTTAATAAGTTTGCATCATGGATATTCCTGTCTAATACTGAGAAGCTGCTTTGAAACAATATATAAAGTGCTATAAAAATAAAGGTGACTTGATAATGCAGAAGCATCATATCTCTTTACGGTATGTTTACTGTAATGTAATAAATATTTAGCAGTATGTTTGTATGTGGCACTTAAGATGAATTAATGAATATAGTTATCAGTCTTAATAATATTTTTGGATTGTATTGTGACATCTTGACCGGTTGTGTGAGATTCACTGATGTTTTTCTTGCACAGTTGCAAATGTACCATTTTGGTTCCTGAGATTTAAAATGTAGAAAAGGATATAATTCATAAATGTTCATTTTAAGTTGTTTTTTTTTTATAGAATGTTTCATGGGTTTATGCCACAACGAGCACATTTGCCACGCTTTGTTTACTTAAACGTCTTTGAAAAACATTGGCATTGTCTTACTGAAGGCATTGAGAATGCACTAGGAAGTCTGTCCGTCTTGCACCTGTTGTGTGAGGAAGTGCTTGTCCCGTGGGGATCATTATCACAGATCAGGTTGCATTGTGTGCTCATAGTGACTGTATCCAAGGTCCAAAGCTTTCAGGATGCATAACTGCTTGCATATATGAACCGGATCAGAGACTGTAGACAGAAATGCACATCCCTGTTGAACCAACTGACCTGGTTGATCACATACCCATTTATCAAATGGTATTGCAGTGCTTTCTTTGACTAGAGTTTACTTTGCAGATCACGCTGGTTATTATGAAATCTGGGAATGCTCCTATTGCATATCCCACTCAGTTCTGCAGAAATGTATTGAACCCATGCTTATGCATTGCTGCATGTTGCTTGCAATAAAATGTTCTATAAAGTGCTAATTGCAGTTTAATTGGGTATGTGAGTTGTTTGTATCTCAGGAAGACCGTTGTAATGTCAGTGATTCGATAGCTTGTCAGCATGATATGTGTTTGTAAGCTAAACCAGAATGAACCTTGCCTCCAGGTCCATCACTCTTCACGTTCTCAGGGTGTAAAGCTGGTTTCTCAAAGAGAGAAAAAAAAAAAAAAACGTTTTACTGGATTCTACTCTAGAAGCAACTGCTTTAGACCATCTGCAATGTTACACCAAATGGTAACACTAGATAAAATTTCCTTTAAACACAAGTTGTGTTCCCAAGGCAGGAAATTTGAGACTCATTTGCATATATAATTTGACATTAGATCACTTCCTCGGAGTTTAGCATTTGCACTATCCTCTCAGAGAGTCATACTTGCAGACAAAATTGCAGAGCTGTATTTCATCGAATGCAGCAAAGTGATAAATTGTATGCTGTCAATGCATCCTACATGACAGGATTGAGTCTTGTGGTGGGGTTTGTGCTGATTCGTTTGTGTGTAACATCTAAGAGAGCATTCGGTTTGGCTCTATCCTCAGGGCTTTGGGGGCATAAGTGTCGTTTAGTGCTGTCAAAATGAGCGCTTGTCATACCACAAGCTGTGAAGCTCAGCAGAATGTTGCTCAATCTTCTTTTCTGAAGGAGCGCGACTGGAGTCCCGTGCACATGGCTGATTGTATTGCAAAGTGAGGGGTCGCAAGGAGGAGGTGCATTGGATTGTGTGCTGATAGCTCAGGGCACACTGCTCCATAAACAACTGAACAATGTCTCAGTTCTTCCACAACAACACCAAAATCATTGCACTGAATATTCATATGGTCATAATAGAGGTAAAGATAAAATTTCACTGCTCAAGGGTTGCTCTTTCATAGCTTACCGGAGCACTTGCTGGTATTTCTTTCAAGTATTTAACTTTTTCTTGGATAGTTGTCTTAAAATTCCTTGAAGAAATTTAAAATTTACACAAATAAGATAATGTAAAAATTTATTGTAAATAAGGCCGATTATTGTCAAAAATACTTTTTACAAAAAAATACTGTTTTTGACTTTCTCCTTCAAAATTTCACATTTAATTCCGTGTTATTTGCCACTTCTTTGTCAATAATTGTGAAATTTACTAGCAATTTCAGTGCAAAAAATTTTCTTATTGAGATCGGTTGATTGCAGAGTTGAGTTTAATACTTTGTGTTCTACAGTTTCAGCAGAAATCTCAACTTGTGAGATTCCTAAGTAATTTTTGAAAAGTCTCAATTCAAGCTAATTGCTGTATTGGAGAGACGGAGATAATAGAAATATCTCATTAGTTTCCCCCCCCCTATGGGTTTGTATCATGATCTCACTCCGTGTTACGTGTCTTCTGAAAGATGAGAAAGACATATGAAATGACTGAGTTTCTTTTCTCAGTAAGAAAGAAAATTTGAGAAGCAGGGGACTTCAGTGTTTGTTCGTCATTTAATTTCTTTAGTGCGTTTGAGAAACACTTGAGATATTCCAGAGATTCATGCTCTTGTCCTCTCATGGCTGTGTTTCAGGTACAGGCCAGCAGCTGCCATCTTGGAGGGAGGAGCATTTCCTGGCCTGAATGCGAACCGACTGCAGCTGGAGCATGTCCACTGCAGGCTTGACTGCCCAGGAGATCTGTTTACCCCGCACAAAGCCTATTCCTGCGGGGCAGCCATTGGCATAGCATGGCCGGAGCTAAGCCCTCTTGGAAATACCATGATCTACACAAGTGAGTGCAACACCAAAAGCACAAATGCATGTGTTTGACATTTTACAAGACCCTGGACATGCACTGCATAACTGTGTAGAAAAACAGGAAATGGCCTGTGTGCAACATGGATCATATGACGTTAATGAACCATCTGATTAGCTTTCATGTTCTTATTCTACAGCGTTTACTTCACCATTGATTCTTCTACGGATTATAACCTTCAGTCCCGGCAACAGGTGCTGCCATCATTCCCCGGAGCGGAAAGTAAGTAACATAGCAATGTAAATCTCCTTATTGTGAAACGTTCTCTCCAATTTACTCAGCCTCATTTCATTCCAAACCTGGTGTAATAATTTCTCAAAAGGAGGCTTTTTAAGCATCTTTCTTTACATTTAGTGACAATAATTCAGAGCGACCATTGACAAAAGCACCAAACAGCTCCAAAACACACCTTAAAAAATTATTTTACAACATTCATTATATATTGTGGAGCCATTTTTGATTTAAAAGCAGCAGTAGTTGCTCACAAAAGGCCACTTTAGTGAAATAGTGTATGTGATACTTTTATGGTGTGTTTGCTGCATTTCCCCCCTCCTTTTTGAAGATTGACAGACAAAAATGCATATGGTTTTGAAGTGACTTGAGGGAGTAAATAATGGTATTTAACAATTCCTTATACATATATTACATACTATTGAGAGAGAGAGAGATAAGAAAACATCAGATGAGTTAAAATGTAATGAATCAAAGTGTATTTAGCTTAAACAGTAGAACAAGGTGCTAGCAACACCAAGGTCAAGGGTTCGATTTCCAGGGAATGCACAAATCTTGGATGCAAGTCGCTTTACTGTAATGTTATGTTAATAGTATTTAATAATGCTGGAGAAAGTCATAAGCGTCAAGGTGAAGTGCAATTGGACAATTAGGGTTCATAATTTGCATAAAATAACTATTTATTCATTTCAGTCTCAAACATCGCTATGTTCTCATTCTCTGCCACCTTCCCTTTTAAACAGAGCAGCAGACTCCTCTTCAGTCACCAAACAGCCCAGCAGGACAGCCCTTGCCCCCCAAAAAGCCCAGACCTTCCCAGCTCACCTTGCACACGGACCCTTTCCCGTCCAGCCCTGCCAAAGACGACCAAGTGGTTCCCTGCTTTCAAAGTTTAACGATATCCGACCGCATCAGTCCACCCCAGACGCCCAGCCGAGTCACCAAACCCCTTCCCCCAATTCCCGGCTCAGCGGAACTTTCCCCGGATCCGGCTACGGACAGTGAGGTAGAGTTCTTCAATGGAGATGACAGTCGCTGCCTAGTTTCCGAACCTTGCTCCAAACTCTCTCCGTTCCGCTACGGAATGCCCAGTCGGAGGAGTTGTGGACAGATTAGGGGCTGTGGACGGATTAACTATGCATACTTTGAAGGTCCAACAGCCAAGCAGAAGCCACAGCTACAGCCGCAAAAGCCAAGGCAGGAGCAGGAAACTCAGCAGAAGCAACAGGAGCTCCGTGACCACCACCACCAACAGCAACTGCAGCAAAACTGTCTCCGACAGCAGGAACGTACGCAAAGGAAGCTGCGGCGCTCTCATTCCGGCCCCGCTGGCTGCTTTAACAAACCCACCTCCTTCCAGCTCTCCTGTCACCACCGGCACACACAAGGCCTGGATAAACCAGAAGTTCCTCCTAGAGTTCCAATTCCACCACGACCAATCAAGACGGGAGACTACCGCCGCTGGTCAGCCGAGGTGTCATCGGGAGCCAACAGCGATGATGACCGACCTCCGAAAATACCTCCCAGAGAACCTTTATCCGGCGGGAGTTCCCGCACCCCGAGCCCAAAGAGCCTTCCAGTGTACCTCAACGGGATCATGCCCCCAACACAGAGCTTTGCCCCGGACCCAAAATATGTCAGTCGCAGCCTGCAGCGGCAGAATAGTGAAGGCTCCCCGTGCATTCTGCCCGTCATGGAGAACGGCAGGAAAGCAAGCACCACGCACTACTTCCTTTTGCCACAACGTCCGTCGTACCTGGACAATCATGAGAGGTATTTTACGGACAGCACAGCCAGTCGAGGAACGGACACCTCCGATAGACACCAGATAGACTTGGTATGAAATAACTGGTTTGTCTGACGACCCCCAAGACTTTTCCGCTGCTTTGTCGCAGCTTTGCTCTTGCGCTCCGAGCGAGTTACGTAAGAATTGCAGTTACTGGGATTTCTCTTGTTTTGCTCTCAGCCTGGAAACAGTTGTAACAGTTCTCTTAGAGCGAGCTCGGAAACTATTTTGATGTTTTTTTTATTTTTATTTCATTGTTATGTGAAATGTAAGTGTTGAAAGATAACATGGTGCAGTTGTTTGGTATAAGCTGGTCTGGTACCTCAATACTTCAGTGTTGTAAATTTTCGTAGGCATTTTATATTGCATTGAAGATTATTTTATGTCTTGGAACATGTAGTTGAAAACGTTCATCTGCTCATAGGGACATAGGGTCAGTAAATGCTTCTTTGTTTGTGTTGTCTACCATATATGAAGTATAAAAACGGCCTAACTTTTTTAAGGCCGGCAATTTTAAATGAAGGTTATTGCAATGCATAATGCATGCACGCACGAAATCTGACACATGCACACTATTTCGCAGTTCTTCTGTTTGACTAATGATCTCACCTTTTTGTCTGTACAATCTGTGATCTTTATTGTGTGTTACATAGGAACAGGCCAAGTATCGCTTTTCTGTTCTAAGCTGTGTGTGTGTGTTAGTGATACGAGAGCTGAATGTGTTACATTTGCCCAGTTTTGGCACTACTTTAAGCTTTTATTAGCTGCTTATAACGGCAGCTGAAATGTTGCCCTCTGAATGAACAGAGTATTTCCGATCCCTGGCTTCTTGCTGAGGTGTAGTGTGTTCTTTTGTTGCACAAAAAGCAATACTTGCAAAACCTGTGAATGAGTTTCTCTCCTCTTTTAAAGTGCTGTCTCCACGTGAAGCTGTGAGCTATTGTCTGCAATAGGATTTCTCAAGTACTACCTCCCATTATAATTCTACTTCATAAATACCCAACTACGGATTACAAAGGCTCAACAAATACAACCTCTTTTGATGCACACAGGTCCATACGAGGAAACCGTTTCCGCTGATCTAAATTTCTTCATGTTTCGCCCCATTCAAAGCAGTCAGTCATTAACACTTCCTCAACGAACACCTCTTCGACCAATTTTTAAGAGCTACGTGGCGTTAAAGTCCATGTGTGGTGTGTTTGGCCGAGCTCACGCATACTGATCTTCCTGTTACTGTATGTGCATTCCTGTTAGACATGATTACAGTGGGTGTGTGCACCTGAGACTTTGGCTGCTGGCAGCTGGTGAATTAGATGTTTTATTATTCTATATTGATTCCAGAACCATCGTGATAACACAGTAAATGTAGCAAGTGCCATGCAATTTAAAAAGGGGAAAAGCAAGACTATAAAAACATGCGTTTTGGAAGCTCTGAGGTCAAGTACAACTTACCACCTCACGTAGGGATTTGAAATCATTAGATGCCATGTTTTCGACCCTTTATTTTACCAGTTTGTATATCAGCAAATGTTTACATTACACTTTGTTATTTTCCTTAACAGTCTTACTTAAAACAAAAATGAAGGCAAGTTCAAGAAGAAATAGACATCTCTGCTGTGTTGTGTGTGTGTGTGTATGCGTGTGTGTGTGTGAAAATATATATAAAGCAAAGTGCACTGAGAAAACAGTATGCCGTGATGTGTAAAAGTATTTAACATCGTCCTCTTACCCAAACTGAATAGTTTTTAGTGTATTGTATCCTTTTAAAGTCATAAAAATAAATACTTATTTATGAATCAAGTTTGTCTTTATCTGATATTGTTGTATTTGGTTCTCTAAAGTACTTTGTATCTCTGTGAAACGCTGAGATATAGCCGTTTTGCCTGTTTTATCACATCCACGCCCCTGTGCTCTGCCTCATTAATATTGGCCTGGCTCCAGACAGGAGGAAGGTGAACTGTACTTCTGCACTTTAAAACTGATCTTAGATCAGTTCTGTGGTTGCCTTGTACGAAGATGATGGGTATGTTTGAAGGGATGCGTGTCTCAGAGCGGTTTTACAGGGCACCATCTAGTAAACCTGAGAATTACTCATATAGACCGGTATTTTCTGCCTTGCTGAACGGGGAAAATGCTGTTTCTCTGGTCTTCCTTTTTTTTTTTTTTTGCGTAAAAGCCTTGGATGTCACGATAAGCAGCTGAAATGAGCGAACAATATGTTCCCTACATGTCTAAAACTGATCATTTTCAAGACTAAATAATAGATAGAAACACCTATGAATCTCAGTCTGGTCTTTTGTATGTTCGTTTTTGCCCAAAGGCTGTGGATAGATGAAATAAGCGAACAGTAAGTTACCTGCATGTCCCAAACCTTTCAAATGAATACTAGATAACGTATAAAAACTAAAATCAACTACAATGTAGTTGTTCATCTTCAATATGGCTACCTAGAATGTCATGTGATCTGCCATTGCTTTCTAACACTGTGATTTCTTGAAACTGAAATAGAAATTTCTTCTAGTACTTTTTCATGATAATGTGATGAACATCAGTTTTTTACTTGACAAATTTGTCTTAGATTACATGAAATGAAGTCATGCTCTTCAGCTGCTTTTACTATGTTTCTATTTTATTTTTATATTTCAGTTTTCTTTTAGGTTTATGAAATTTTATGTACTTATGTCATTTTTATTGATTTTTAAAAAATATATTTATATATATATATATATATATATATATATATATATATATATATATATATATATATATATATATATATATCTAATTCATTTTTATTCTGAATCATTTTAGTACTACATTCATTTTAATAAACTTTTTTTGTTTCGGCCAAAGAAACATCCCTAAATTTTATTCAAGTTATTTTCATCTAATATTTATATTTTATTTCAGATTTTTTTAAAGCAGTCTATAAGCACATACTCTCAGGAGATGCTGTCTAAGCATTTGAAAATTATTTATTAAACGAACAACTAATTATTTATTTTTATAACTCAGTGGCATTTATTAAAAAATGTCCTAAAAATAATAGCAATGACACAGAACAGTCATTTCAGAGATATTTTCAATTGATTCAGCTCACATGTGAAATGGAAATGACTCTTTACAAACCAGTAATTCAACTCTTAAAGAAAGATAAACTTCCTGATTAATCACAGCATGATCAAAAGCAGACAAAAGGGAGGAACTCGAGATGGTTTAACCACAGGTTTAAAAAATGCAAACAATCACAGTAGTTTAGATGCCTCTGATCAATTCTCTATCAACTCTATTAAAACATTAATTTACTCACACACAAATATACACGCCTTTCTAAATGCAGACATACCATAGACGTCTATGGTTTATATATATATATATATATATATATATATATATATATATATATATATATATATATATATATATATATATATATATATATAAAGCCAATTTTAATTACTACAGACTCACCCAAACCCACACCCTATCCTGGCCCACAAAGATAAAAAAAAAAAAAAAAAAACATATTTATTTAAACCACTGTATTTCAATTATATAAAAACAAAATATGAAAGAGTTCCTTTCTGTTTCTGTTCTTTTATTTTTATATTTGTATTCTCTGAAAATAATGCATGTTGATTTGAATATATATATACCTCCCTAAATTGTTAAATTAAAATAATGAAAGAAATAGTAAGATAAGTAAAATAAATAATTTATATAATTTATATTCTTCTTATTGTGTTTGGGTGCGGAACTATATATATATATATGTATATGTATATATATATATATATATATATATATATATATATATGTGTGTGTGTGTGTGTGTGTGTGTGTGTGTGTGTGTGTGTGTGTGTGTGTTTATATATATTTCTTATATTGAAATCCAACTAAGACTACAAGATAACAAGGAACTACAAGGAACCAAGATAGACCAAACTACTATTTAAAAGTAAAAGACGCCTTTGATGATGAGAAACATCAGCCAAACAGCCGAGGATGAGGTGGCGTTTAATTAAGTCTGTAGTGCCTCCTAGCGATCTTACAACGACATTGCAACAGATTTTTTTTTCCTCCACAGTGGCGGATCTACACGGAGGCCTAGGGAGGCCCGTGCCTCTGTAGACATGTCACTGGCCACCCCTGTGGCCACCCCCGTGCTGAAAAAAAAGTAATATGATTTTACACGCGAGCGCCAAAAGCGGAACTAATGTGACGCAACGTTCTACACGGGTAAATTAGTGCAGCGCACCCAAACACTTAGGAACTTAATCATATTCAGGGATGCAAACATCGCGCTTTTCGGCGCCTCCCGTTTTTTTCACATCAGTTTGGGTGACTTGGTCATCTGAAGCAATTCCATAGCTTAATGTTATGGACAGGAGACTATTTACATCATTAAATTAAAGTTTATGGAAACCTTGTTTTCCCTCCTCTGCGGCTGTCAATCATTCTCCATTCAATATTCAAATAGCACGCACCTCGTCCATTTACAGCAGGATGCATGGTAAAACTCTCTCCAATATTATATACTCACATTATAATGCTTGATCTGTAGATAAAAAGGCTGCGGATTTGCATAAAATGACTTTTATTTTGTGTTTTTTGTATTTTATGTTTGTTGCTGTTTTTAAAAGACTCGCTTGTGCCTGTTAAACTTTTTTTAAACCACTTTGTGAGCTCAGTTTTGAAGCGTTTCATATTATCATGGTTTTGCGCACTGAAAGATTATTAAAAGCTTATTATATTTTTAGCCTGCACAATACATTTAAAATAAGCATAATTAAACTGTATATACACTTCTGAATTCTTGACATACATCTATAAATATTAAATTGTGAAATGTATGATTGTCTGATTGAATTTTATAAGAGTACTAATAGTAATTTGTTTTATTAACATGTTTAGATTGTGTAAAATTACTGTGTAGATTTTTTCAAGAATAACTTTTTGTATTTATTTGCATTACATTTAAATAAAATATGTTGCCATTTTTAATGTGCCCCTCTGCTTAAACACTGACCCCTCCTTGGCCCCCCTAGTAAAATTTGTCTAGAGCCGCCACTGGTCACTCAAATGACTCAAATGATTCACGAACCCGCTCTTAAGTCGCGATCCGACTCAAATGATTCGCGAACCCGCTCTGAAGTCGCGATCTGACTCAAATGACGCAAATGATTCGGGAACCCGCTCTGAAGTCCCGATCTGACTCAAATGATTCGCGAACCCAAGTCGCGATCTGACTCAAATGATTCGTGAACCCGCTCTGAAGTCCCGATCTGACTCAAATGATTTGCGAACCCGCTCTGAAGTCGCGATCTGACTCAAATGACGCAAATGATTCGGGAACCCGCTCTGAAGTCCCGATCTGACACAAATGATTCGCGAACCCAAGTCGCGATCTGACTCAAATGATTCGCGAACCCGCTCTGAAGTCGCGATCTGACTCAAATGACGCAAATGATTCAGATGACTCAAATGATTCGCTAATCCGCTCTGAAGTAGCGATCTGACTCAAATGATTCAAATGATTCGTAAATCCGCTCTGAAGTAACGATCTGACTCAAATGATTCGCGAACCCGCTCTTAAGTCAGGATGTGGTATAGTTTCCACATACTTGTCTAAGTCCAATTTAAATAAAGAAAAAAAAGGTTTATAGCCAGTAAACTTTTGTTTATAAATGTGAAATTTAGCTAACAGGAAACATTAATTATGTAATATTTTCCAGTATTCTCTTTTGAATGGTCAAACAATCCAAATGAAAACAAAAAGAGAAGTCACTTACAAAATAACACTGAAAAAATGCCAAAAAGTCTGACCAAAATTTTTCAGTGTAGGAGCATTGCCAAAATAAATGAATGAAGACTTCTTCAGAAGAATGACAAAAACAGCAACTCACGTCAATGTCTAACTTTAGTTGGGTTACATTTGTGAATTAACTTAAATGTTATTTCTTTTACTTTGTTGGTCAGCAGATATCTATGAGACAAGGTCCATACTTTCTCCCAAGGTATATTCTCCACAATGCTATTCCAATTAGGTATTATGTAAGGAATTGGTATTATCTCTGAAAGAGAGCTCTAATTTTATAGTCATTTTTTTCTTGATCTGCAGAAAAGCAAACATTTCTGATCATTGTGTCAGTTAAATTCAGAGCGTATGTACATGGCCATGTACCTACAATACCTTGTTTGGTGTGTGGTTCACATTTGTCTGCTGTGCTGTAAATAAACTGTCGTGGAGCAAAAAGCCCAACTCATCTGGTTCAACGTGTCGAGGACTTGTTTTTGCATCTTTTTTTGTTTTACTGGAAAGACACACTGCAACAAAAATCCATTGAACACTTCAACATGGATTTGACTATGAATGCTTAAAATCACTTTGTGAGCTCAGTTTTGAAGCGTTTCATATTATCATGGTTTTGCGCACTGAAAGATTATTAAAAGCTTATTATATTTTTAGCCTGCACAATACATTTAAAACAAGCATAATTTAATTGTATAATATTTCTGTGTAGTGTAGTGTAAGCATTATAAATATATACACTTCTGAATTATTGACATTCATATATAAATATTAAATTGTGAAATGTATGATTGCCTGATTGAATTTTATAAGAGTAGGCTACTAATAGTAATTTGTTTTTATTAACATGTTTAGATTGTGTAAAATTACTGTGTAGATTTTTTCAAGAATTACTTTTTGTATTTATTTGCATTACATTTAAATAAAAATGTTAATGTGCCCCTCTGGTTAAACACTGGCCCCTCCTTGGCCCCCTAGTAAAATTTGTCTAGAGCCGCCACTGTTCCTCCACAAAATACTGATGCACAAGATTTGTAGCAAGCAGATAGTAATGCTTTATTTTAAGAA
Organism: Carassius auratus; assembly: GCF_003368295.1. Classification (NCBI taxonomy): domain Eukaryota; kingdom Metazoa; phylum Chordata; class Actinopteri; order Cypriniformes; family Cyprinidae; genus Carassius; species Carassius auratus. Next base: position 16,073 of record NW_020524624.1, read on the forward strand.
TTTTATTTGCAGACACACTTTATATTCGGGCACAGTTATTTTCCCTATAAATATTAATTTAACAATATAATAATGTGCCTCCAATGTAATCCCAAGCAATACAATCATAACAAAAATATAGATACTAAATTATTAAATGTACAGTGTCAAAAAATAAAATGATAATAATTAATAATAATAACTAATGTATATATAAACCTACATAACTGACTTTACAATTGTAAAGAGATTAGATATTAGAATAAAATATGCATTGTTTATGGAAATTATTATTAATAACAGTTGTATTTTTTAAACCCCAGAGTAACAACCTCTCAGTCTATCAAGAAAGACAAATATTTTTGCTTTTCTCTCTCATTGCTCTCATGTTTGTAGCTTTCTAATAAACCGTGCACTGTATACTTATGTAAGGTATGTGTGCAAAAGAGTGCACAAACAGCGAGAATTTTTCTGATTGGCCTGTTTTGTTGGCTTCCTGAGATTATAGTGTCTGACGTCTTTTAAAAATAATATCTGTCATCTCTGTTCATCAGTCACTTCAGTTGCTGTGGTGTTTATCTGTAGCAGACAGGAAGAAAATTGTGATTAAAACAGGAAGCAAGCTTTCAACTAATGCATCTTATGTTTCTTATATCTTTCCCAATGTATTTATTAAATGAAATGCACAATTGCTCATCCTACTGTATATGTGTATTTTTATGGAGTGACCTGAAAGACCCAAATACCGAATCTTCTGTGACTGAAAAGTTTTGATGCCCATAACCTCCTGAAATAATATAGTAATTATTTTCAGTTATGTAGTTCTCACATCGTTCCCCATGTTTGAGAGTTTCATATTGTACAGCTGCTGAAGTATATTTACTAAAGCATGCACAAAGCAACAGACAAATATCATACCTCTTGATGTAAAATCAAAGAAGTCATCTTCAAATAATTCAAATTTTTTGCTTGATGTTCTGCCAATATTAGAGCACAGTGTTATTTGTATGCTTTTTTGTTTTGGTCTTTGAATAAGTCACAGAAACAGTTGAATACAGACCTCTTGGCTCTGTAGAACACCACAATCATCACGGCTGAAACGATGATAAGTAGAGCAAAAGCTACTAAACAGCCGAAGAGAACAGCGTAGAAACCGGCTCCTCTGCTGTAAAGCTCACACTGAGCTCCATAGTACTTCTCAAAGTAAGAACTGTGACACCTAGACAATTAAAAAAATGCGTAGCAGAGGATGGGTTGATAATGTCCTTTGATCAAATGAAAACTGTGCATGTAGTTTTATTAGAATTGGATTTTAAGGACTTACTTGCAGTGTGGTCCATTTATTTCATTTTGGCATGCACCTTGTTGATTGCAGAAGTTGGGATTTTTTTGGCATGGTCCCACACATACCCATGCTCCATCATCAAGCTCTACAGTTAAGCTTGTAAAATTCACAGTGCATTGCACAAACTGATGTAGATCTGAAATATCTACATGCAACAAAGATAAAAAATAAATAAATCGGATTTTCAAATGAAAGATCTCTCTAAATCAATACAATAGTCATTTGAAGCCATATTACACATATTAATCCATGTGTCCCTTAAGTTAAGTCATGCTTTTTTTGAAAATATATTAAATCAAGGTCATCTACCACCACCCTAAAAAAAGTAACTTACTTGATATTTCTACTGTCCCCATGATAATTTGGGCATTTTGGATGGAAGCATTGCCGAGAGCTATGCTGAGACTTTTTAACGAATCTGAGTCATTAAAGATTTTTTCCAGGGTGGGACCCAAATCGTTATTTAGAAACATTATTTGTGAGTTGTTGTTGGGATAGTTATACAATGCAATACTTTCAGCAATGACACTTCCTTGTCTAGATGAGAAAAATACATGCCACATATTAATTCGTTTTTTGCTTAGAAAATACTTTTAAATGTATAAAATTCAAGAGAAATCAACTTACCTTAGACTACGTATTTGCACATCCTTGAAATTTTTTGCATCTGCTCTTTTACAAAGGATTGAAAGCTGTCAGTAAAAGATAAATAAATACAATTTAGCAAATATGCAAATAAAAATATAAAGTATTACAAAATAAGCTTCATGATGACATGAAACACTTTGATATATGTCTTGAATTAGATTACTAAGTAGGGTTGTCCAAGTTAACGAATGCATTATTGCAGTAAATACATTTATCTAATTTGTCTTCAGATATTTTTCACTTCTATTAAGTTTTAAATGCCTTTTAAAGTTGTCTACTGCAAATATCAGTGATACATTTTATAGTGTGGCTTAAGAGTCTGACTACTTCCCCTTACGAAAAATAACCATGGTTTTATTATAGTAAAACTGTAGTAACCCATGGTTTTTTGGCGTATTGACTCCCATTTGTCTAACCACAGATTTACTACATATACCGTGGTTAAACTATGGTTAATATAGCAAAACCATGGTTAATTTGTGGTTACCATGGTTTAACTATAGTAACCATGGTTTTTTGGTTTCATTTGTAGTAAAACCATGGTTAATTTTCGTAAGGGTCTGAGCCAACTAAAACACAATGTGAAATAATTGTGAGCAAATTTGTGATATTTAAAGTACTTCAGGAAAAGGAACTAGAAAACTTTACCTCACGTTTTAAGATGGAAATGAGTTTTTTTGATTCTGGAGAGTTCACATTTGCATACGCTTTAAGATATTCCATCATAATTCTGAGAGAGATATTTGCATTCCTTGTTGGTATGCTGTCAGCTGCAATTAAGTTGTAGATTTAAAAAAGATGTCAACATGAGTGTGCTAGAAATTTAGACAATTGTTGTGCAAAGTATTTTTGTGATAAAAAAATGGATGTCTGTAGGTTGTATCATGTTTTAGCTCTAAAGCATATGCACAAATGGTTTAGCTAAAATGTGACACAACCCACAATACAACTAACTTAAATTGTCACACTTCACAACTTGTTAACATGTTGTTTCCAGTGTTGGGTGATAATCTAATCTAATATTGATTCAGTTACGCACAGCACAGTTAAAAAAAAAAAAATACAATATATATATATATATATATATATATATATATATATATATATATATATATATATATATATATATATATATATTTACAATAAATATTTAAAACAAGAAAGAAATTAGAGAACACAAAGTGTAATAATGATAATTTATGAATAGTGTGATTAAATACTCACACAAAGTAACCGTAGTGTCATTTGCAAAATTGCAAGTATCTCCAAAAGTGAAATCTTTGCATTTACACTGACATTTCCCAGATGTGACATTGAAGATGCATGGGGACCCGTTGCACTGACAATACTCCAGACAGTTTGGAGTTGTTGAAACTGAGTTGACAGTTGTTATGGATGAATGAGGTTCTGTTGATGCTGATGAGGTTTTCTGGGTACTAGTTTGAGAAGAAGGGCTTGACTGAGCTGAAGTAAAATTGCTTAATGTTTGGGCTGTAACAGTTTGAGTTATTGTTTGATGTGAGATTGGATTGGGTGAAGCAGACGAGCCTGGAGATATTGATCCAGTGGTTTCAAGTGGTGCAAATGTTGAATTAATTGACTGTGTTGAATGTATTTCTGTGCTTGAAATTGAACTAGTTGATTGTGTCTGCTGACTTGTTTGTTCAGCATTACTTGAAGATGGGATTGATGAGGTAAATGATGAAACAATTTGGCCTTCTGTGGTAGAAGATGATTTTGTAAATAGAGATTGAACCATTGTAGACGATGGTGAAGATGGAGTAGTATCTGTTGTGGATGATGTTAATTCCATTGTTGAATCACTTTCTCTTGTAGATGACTCTACAGTGGCTGTGCTCTTATGGGACACATCTGTTGTAAATGTTGTTGGAGCTGTTGCTGTAGATCCTGATTCTGTGTTAGAAGTATATTGAGTAGTTGGTTTTTGCTGGGTCATTGTTTGTTCTACACTAGATGAGGATATCTCTGATGTAGATGGAGTGAATTCTGATGTACTTTGTCCTTTTGTTGTGGACGATGGTGAAGATGGAGAAGTACCTGTTGTGGATAATGTAGATTCCGCTGTTGCTCCACTTTCACTTGTAGACAACTTTATTGTGGATGTGCTCATAAGAGATACAGCTGTTGTAGACGATGTTGATGGAGAAAAAGTTGTAGATTCAGATTCAGTAGTAGAAGTATATTGAGTGGTTTCTGTCTGCTGGCTTGTTGTTTGCTCTAAACTAGAAGAAGATATCTCTGTAGATGAAGCAAGTTCTGCTGTTGTCTGTCCTTCAGTTGTAGCTGATGGTGAAGATGGTGTAGAATCTGTTGTAAATGATATTGTACCCAGTGTTGATTCAGTTTCACTTGTAGATGATTCCATTGTGGTTGTAGTTATAGAAGATGCAGCTGTTGTAAATGTTGATGGAGCTGTTGCTGTAGATTCTATTTCAGGATTAGAAGTATATTGAGTGGTTGGTGTCTGCTGGCTTGTTGTTTGCTTTAAAGCAAATTCTGATGTTGTCGGGCCTTCTGTTGTAGACGATGATGTAGATGAATCTGTTGTGGATAATATAGATTCCGCAGTTGGTCCCCTTTCAAGTGTAGATGACTCCATTGTGGTTGTGCTCTTAGGAGATACAACTGTTGTAAATGTTGATGGAGCTGAAGATGTAGATTCTGTTTCAGTGGTGGAAGAATTTTGAGTAAATTCTGTCTCCTGGCTTGCTGTTTGTGCTGCAGTGGATGGAGATATTGCTTTTGTAGATGAAGTGAATTCTGCTGTTGTTTGTCTGATTGTTGTAGACGATGGTGAAGATGGCGTAGATTCTGTTGTGTATGAAGTTGTTCCAATTGTCGAATCACTTTCAATTTTAGAAGAATCTACTGTGGTTGTAGTCATAGAAGATACAGCTGTTGTAAATGTTGATGGAGCTGTTGTTGTAGATTCTATTTCAGGATTAGAAGTATATTGAGTGGTTGGTGTCTGCTGGCTTGTTGTTTGTTCTACACTAGATGAGGATATCTCTGTTGTAGATGAAATGTATTCTAGCGTTGTCTGTCCTTCAGTTGTAGAAGATGGAGTAGAATCTGTTGTGTATGAAGTTGTTCCAATTGTCGAATCACTTTCACTTGTAGAAGAATCTACTGTGGTTGTAGTCCTAGAAGATGCAGCTGTTGTAAATGTTGATGGAGCTGTTGTTGTAGATTCTATTTCAGGATTAGAAGTATATTGAGTACTTGGTGTCTCCTGGCTTGTTGTTTGTTCTACACTAGATGAGGATATCTCTGATGTAGCAGAGGTGTATTCTGACGTTGTCTGTCCTTCAGTTGTAGAATATGGTGAAGATGGAATAGAATCTGTTGTGTATGAAGTTGCTCCAATTGTCGAATCACTTTCACTTGTAGAAGACTCTACTGTGGTTGTAGTCATAGAAGATGCAGTTGTTGTAAATATTGATGGAGCTGTTGTTGTAGATTCTATTTCAGGATTAGAAGTATATTGTGTTGTTTGTGTCTGCTGGCTTGTTGTTTGTGCTGCAGTGGATGGAGATATTGCTGTTGTAGATGAAGAGAATTCTGCTGTTGTTTGTCTGATTGTTGTAGACGATGGTGAAGATGGCATAGATTCTGTTGTGTATGAAGTTGTTCTAATTGTCGAATCACTTTCACTTGTAGAAGAATCTACTGTGGTTGTAGTCATAGAAGATGCAGTTGTTGTAAATGTTGATGGAGCTGTTGTTGTAGATTCTATTTCAGGATTAGAAGTATATTGAGTGGTTGGTGTCTGCTGGCTTGTTGTTTGTTCTACACTAGATGAGGAAGTCTCTGTTGTAGATGAAGTGTATTCTGACATTGTCTGTCCTTCAGTTGTAGACGATGGTGAAGATGGAATAGAATCTGTTGGGAATGATGTTTTTCCCAGTGTTGAATCACTTTCACTTGTAGAAGACTCTACTGTGGTTGTAGTCATAGAAGATACAGCTTTTGTAAATGTTGATGGAGCTGAAGATGTAGATTCTGTTTCGGTGGTAGAAGTATTTTGAGTAGATTCTGTCTCCTGGCTTGTTGTTTGTGCTGCAGTGGATGGAGATATTGCTGATGTAGATGAAGTGAATTCTGCTGTTGTTGGTTCGATTGTTGTAGACGATGGTGAAGATGGAGTAGATTCTGTTGCGTATGAAGTTGTTCCAATTGTCGAATCACTTTCACTTGTAGAAGAATCTACTGTGGTTGTAGTCATAGAAGATGCAGTTGTTGTAAATGTTGATGTAGCTGTTGTAGATTCTATTTCAGGATTAGAAGTATATTGAGTGGTTGGTGTCTGCTGCCTTGTTGTTTGTTCTACACTAGATGAGGAAGTCTCTGTTGTAGATGAAGTGATTTCTGCTGTTGTTTGTCTGATTGTTGTAGACGATGGTGAAGATGGCGTAGATTCTGTTGTGTATGAAGTTGTTCCAATTGTCGAATCACTTTCAATTTTAGAAGAATCTACTGTGGTTGTAGTCATAGAAGATACAGCTGTTGTAAATGTTGATGGAGCTGTTGTTGTAGATTCTATTTCAGGATTAGAAGTATATTGAGTGGTTGGTGTCTGCTGGCTTGTTGTTTGTTCTACACTAGATGAGGATATCTCTGTTGTAGATGAAATGTATTCTAGCGTTGTCTGTCCTTCAGTTGTAGAAGATGGAGTAGAATCTGTTGTGTATGAAGTTGTTCCAATTGTCGAATCACTTTCACTTGTAGAAGAATCTACTGTGGTTGTAGTCCTAGAAGATGCAGCTGTTGTAAATGTTGATGGAGCTGTTGTTGTAGATTCTATTTCAGGATTAGAAGTATATTGAGTACTTGGTGTCTCCTGGCTTGTTGTTTGTTCTACACTAGATGAGGATATCTCTGATGTAGCAGAGGTGTATTCTGACGTTGTCTGTCCTTCAGTTGTAGAATATGGTGAAGATGGAATAGAATCTGTTGTGTATGAAGTTGCTCCAATTGTCGAATCACTTTCACTTGTAGAAGACTCTACTGTGGTTGTAGTCATAGAAGATGCAGTTGTTGTAAATATTGATGGAGCTGTTGTTGTAGATTCTATTTCAGGATTAGAAGTATATTGTGTTGTTTGTGTCTGCTGGCTTGTTGTTTGTGCTGCAGTGGATGGAGATATTGCTGTTGTAGATGAAGAGAATTCTGCTGTTGTTTGTCTGATTGTTGTAGACGATGGTGAAGATGGCATAGATTCTGTTGTGTATGAAGTTGTTCTAATTGTCGAATCACTTTCACTTGTAGAAGAATCTACTGTGGTTGTAGTCATAGAAGATGCAGTTGTTGTAAATGTTGATGGAGCTGTTGTTGTAGATTCTATTTCAGGATTAGAAGTATATTGAGTGGTTGGTGTCTGCTGGCTTGTTGTTTGTTCTACACTAGATGAGGAAGTCTCTGTTGTAGATGAAGTGTATTCTGACATTGTCTGTCCTTCAGTTGTAGACGATGGTGAAGATGGAATAGAATCTGTTGGGAATGATGTTTTTCCCAGTGTTGAATCACTTTCACTTGTAGAAGACTCTACTGTGGTTGTAGTCATAGAAGATACAGCTTTTGTAAATGTTGATGGAGCTGAAGATGTAGATTCTGTTTCGGTGGTAGAAGTATTTTGAGTAGATTCTGTCTCCTGGCTTGTTGTTTGTGCTGCAGTGGATGGAGATATTGCTGATGTAGATGGAAGTGAATTCTGCTGTTGTTGGTTCGATTGTTGTAGACGATGGTGAAGATGGAGTAGATTCTGTTGCGTATGAAGTTGTTCCAATTGTCGAATCACTTTCACTTGTAGAAGAATCTACTGTGGTTGTAGTCATAGAAGATGCAGTTGTTGTAAATGTTGATGTAGCTGTTGTAGATTCTATTTCAGGATTAGAAGTATATTGAGTGGTTGGTGTCTGCTGCCTTGTTGTTTGTTCTACACTAGATGAGGAAGTCTCTGTTGTAGATGAAGTGATTTCTGCTGTTGTTTGTCTGATTGTTGTAGACGATGGTGAAGATGGCGTAGATTCTGTTGTGTATGAAGTTGTTCCAATTGTCGAATCACTTTCACTTGTAGAAGAATCTACTGTGGTTGTAGTCATAGAAGATGCAGTTGTTGTAAATGTTGATGTAGCTGTTGTAGATTCTATTTCAGGATTAGAAGTATATTGAGTGGTTGGTGTTTGCTGCCTTGTTGTTTGTTCTACATTAGATGAGGAAGTCTCTGTTGTAAATGAAGTGATTTCTGCTGTTGTTTGTCTGATTGTTGTAGACGATGGTGAAGATGGCGTAGATTCTGTTGTGTATGAAGTTGTTCCAATTGTCGAATCACTTTCACTTGTAGAAGACTCTACTGTGGTTGTAGTCATAGAAGATGCAGTTGTTGTAAATGTTGATGGAGCTGAAGATGTAGATTCTGTTTCGGTGGTAGAAGTATTTTGAGTAGATTCTGTCTCCTGGCTTGTTGTTTGTGCTGCAGTGGATGGAGATATTGCTGTTGTAGATGAAGTGAATTCTGCTGTTGTTTGTCTGATTGTTGTAGACGATGGTGAAGATGGCATAGATTCTGTTGTGTATGAAGTTGCTCCAATTGTCGAATCACTTTCACTTGTAGAAGAATCTACTGTGGTTGTAGTCCTAGAAGATGCAGTTGTTGTAAATGTTGATGGAGCTGTTGTTGTAGATTCTATTTCAGGATTAGAAGTATATTGAGTGGTTGGTGTCTGCTGCCTTGTTGTTTGTTCTACACTAGATGAGGAAGTCTCTGTTGTAGATGAAGAGAATTCTGCTGTCGTTTGTCTGATTGTTGTAGACGATGGTGAAGATGGCGTAGATTCTGTTGTGTATGAAGTTGTTCCAATAGTCGAATCACTCTCACTTGTAGAAGAATCTACTGTGGTTGTAGTCATAGAAGATACAGCTGTTGTAAATGTTGATGAAGCTGTTGTTGTAGATTCTATTTCAGGATTAGAAAGTATATTGAGTGGTTGGTGTCTGCTGGCTTGTTGTTTGTTTCTACACTAGATGAGGATTTCTCTGTTGTAGATGAAGTGTATTCTGACATTGTCTGTCCTTCAGTTGTAGACGATGGTGAAGATGGAGTAGAATCTGTTGGGAATGATGTTTTTCCCAGTGTTGAATCACTTTCACTTGTAGAAGACTGTACTGTGGTTGTAGTCATAGAAGATACAGCTTTTGTAAATGTTGATGGAGCTGAAGATGTAGATTCTGTTTCGGTGGTAGAAGTATTTTGAGTAATTCTGTCTCCTGGCTTGTTGTTTGTGCTGCAGTGGATGGAGATATTGCTGTTGTAGATGAAGTGAATTCTGCTGTTGTTTGTCTGATTGTTGTAGACGATGGTGAAGATGGCATAGATTCTGTTGTGTATGAAGTTGTTCCAATTGTCGAATCACTTTCACTTGTAGAAGAATCTACTGTGGTTGTAGTCCTAGAAGATGCAGCTGTTGTAAATGTTGATGGAGCTGTTGTTTTAGATTCTATTTCAGGATTAGAAGTATATTGAGTGGTTGGTGTCTCCTGGCTTGTTGTTTGTTCACACTAGATGAGGATATCTCTGATGTAGCTGAGGTGTATTCTGACGTTGTCTGTCCTTCAGTTGTAGAATATGGTGAAGATGGAATAGAATCTGTTGGGAATGAAGTTGTTCCAAAATGTTGAATCACTTTCACTTGTAGAAGAATCTACTGTGGTTGTAGTCATAGAAGATGCAGCTTTTGTAAATGTTGATGGAGCTGAAGATGTAGATTCTGTTTCGGTGGTAGAAGTATTTTGAGTAGATTCTGTCTCCTGGCTTGTTGTTTGTGCTGCAGTGGATGGAGATATTGCTGTTGTAGATGAAGTGAATTCTGCTGTTGTTTGTCTGATTGTTGTAGACGATGGTGAAGATGGCATAGATTCTGTTGTGTATGAAGTTGCTCCAATTGTCGAATCACTTTCACTTGTAGAAGAATCTACTGTGGTTGTAGTCCTAGAAGATGCAGCTGTTGTAAATGTTGATGGAGCTGTGTTTTAGATTCTATTTCAGGATTAGAACTATATTGAGTACTTGGTGTCTCCTGGCTTGTTGTTTGTTCTACACTAGATGAGGATATCTCTGATGTAGCTGAGGTGTATTCTGACGTTGTCTGTCCTTCAGTTGTAGAATATGGTGAAGATGGAATAGAATCTGTTGGGAATGAAGTTGTTCCAATTGTCAAATCACTTTCACTTGTAGAAGACTCTACTGTGGTTGTAGTCATAGAAGATGCAGCTGTTGTAAATGTTGATGGAGCTGTTGTTGTAGATTCTATTTCAGGATTAGAAGTATATTGAGTAGTTGGTGTCTGCTGGCTTGTTGTTTTTTCTACACTAGATGAGGAAGTCTCTGTTGTAGATGAAGTGAATTCTGCTGTTGTTGGTCCGATTGTTGAAGACGGTGGTGAAGATGGAGTAGATTCTGTTGTGTATGAAGTTGTTCCAATTGTCGAATCACTTTCACTTGTAGAAGAATCTACTGTGGTTGTAGTCATAGAAGATGCAGTTGTTGTAAATGTTGATGGAGCTGTTGTTGTAGATTCTATTTCAGAATTAGAAGTATATTGATTGGTTGTAGTCTGCTGGCTTGTTGTTTGTTCTACACTAGATGAGGATGTCTTTGTTGTAGATGAAGTGTATTCTGACATTGTCTGTCCTTCAGTTGTAAAAGATGTCGAAGATGGAGTAGAATCTGTTGGGAATGATGTTGTTCCCAGTGTTGAACTCACTTTCACTTGTAGATGATTCTATTGTGGTTGTGCTCATAGAAGATGCAGTTGTTGTGAATGTTGATGGAGCTGTTGTTGTAGATTCTATTTCAGGATTAGAAGTATATTGAGTGGTTGGTGTCTGCTGGCTTGTTGTTTGTTCTACACTAGATGAGGATATCTCTGTTGTAGATGAAGTGTATTCTGATGTTGTCTGTCCTTCAGTTGTAGAAGAAGCAGTAGAATCTGTTAGGAATGATGTCGTTCCAAGTGTTGAATCACTTTCACTTGTAGATGATTCTATTGTGGTTGTGCTCATAGAAGATACAGCTTTTGTAAATGTTGATGGAGCTGAAGATGTAGATTTTGTTTCGGTGGTAGAAGTATTTTGAGTAGATTCCTGTCTCTGGCTTGTTGTTTGTGCTGCAGTGGATGGAGATATTGCTTTTGTAGATGAAGTGAATTCTGCTGTTGTTGGTCCGTTGTTGTAGACGATGGTGAAGATGGCATAGATTCTGTTGTGTATGAAGTTGGTTCCAATTGTCCGAATCACTTTCACTTGTAGAAGACTCTACTGTGGTTGTAGTCATAGAATATGCAGTTGTTGTAAATGTTGATGGAGCTGTTGTTGTAGATTCTATTTTCAGGATTAGAAGTATAATGAGTGGTTGGTGTCTGCGGCTTGTTGTTTGTTCTACACTAGATGAGGATATCTCTGATGTAGCTGAGGTGTATTCTGACGTTGTCTGTCCTTCAGTTGTAGAATATGGTGAAGATGGAATAGAATCTGTTGGGAATTGAAGTTGTTCCAAATGTTGAATCACTTTCACTTGTAGAGAATCTACTGTGGTTGTAGTCATAGAATATGCAGCTGTTGTAAAATATTGATGGAGCTGTTGTTGTAGATTCTATTTCATGATTAGAAGTATATGTGTTGTTTGTGTCTGCTGGCTTGTTGTTGTGCTGCAGTGGATGGAGATATTGCTGTTGTAGATGAAGAGAATTCTGCTGTTGTTTGTCTGATTGTTGTAGACGATGGTGAAGATTGCATAGATTCTGTTGTGTATGAAGTTGTTCCAATTGTCGAATCACTTTCACTTGTAGAAGAATCTACTGTGGTTGTAGTCATAGAAGATGCAGCTGTTGTAAATGTTGATGGAGCTGTTGTTGTAGATTCTATTTCAGGATTAGAAGTATATTGAGTGGTTGGTGTCTGCTGGCTTGTTGTTTGTTCTACACTAGATGAGGATATCTCTGTTGTAGATGAAGTGATTCTGCTGTTGTTTGTCTGATTGTTGTAGACGATGGTGAAGATGGCATAGATTCTGTTGTGTATGAAGTTGTTCCAATTGTCGAATCACTTTCACTTGTAGAAGAATCTACTGTGGTTGTAGTCATAGAAGATGCAGCTGTTGTAAATGTTGATGGAGCTGTTGTTGTAGATTCTATTTCAGGATTAGAAGTATATTGAGTGGTTGGTGTCTGCTGGCTTGTTGTTTGTTCTACACTAGATGAGGATATCTCTGTTGTAGATGAAGTGATTCTGCTGTTGTCTGTCCTTCAGTTGTAGACGATGGTGAAGATGGAATAGAATCTGTTGTGTATGAAGTTGTTCCAATTGTCGAATCACTTTCACTTGTAGAAGACTCTACTGTGGTTGTAGTCATAGAAGATGCAGCTGTTGTAAATGTTGATGGAGCTGTTGTTGTAGATTCTATTTCAGGATTAGAAGTATATTGAGTGGTTGGTGTCTGCTGGCTTGTTGTTTGTTCTACACTAGATGAGGAAGTCTCTGTTGTAGATGAAGTGTATTCTGACGTTGTCTGTCCTTCAGTTGTAAATGGTGAAGATGGTCTGTTCCAATTGTCGAATCACTTTCACTTGTAGAAGAATCTACTGTGGTTGTAGTCATAGAAGATGCAGCTGTTGTAAATGTTGATGGAGCTGTTGTTGTAGATTCTATTTCAGGATTAGAAGTATATTGAGTGGTTGGTGTCTGCTGGCTTGTTGTTTGTTCTACACTAGATGAGGAATCTCTGTTGTAGATGAAGTGAATTCTGCTGTTGTTTGTCTGATTGTTGTAGACGATGGTGAAGATGGAGTAGATTCTGTTGTGTATGAAGTTGTTCCAATTGTCGAATCACTTTCACTTGTAGAAGAATCTACTGTGGTTGTAGTCATAGAAGATGCAGTTGTTGTAAATGTTGATGGAGCTGTTGTTGTAGATTCTATTTCAGGATTAGAAGTATATTGAGTGGTTGGTGTCTGCTGGCTTGTTGTTTGTTCTACACTAGATGAGGATATCTCTGTTGTAGATGAAGTGTATTCTGATGTTGTCTGTCCTTCAGTTGTAGAAGATGGAGTAGAATCTGTTGGAATGATGTCGTTCCAAGTGTTGAATCACTTTCACTTGTAGATGATTCTATTGTGGTTGTGCTCATAGAAGATACAGCTTTTGTAAATGTTGATGGAGCTGAAGATGTAGATTCTGTTTCGGTGGTAGAAGTATTTTGAGTAGATTCTGTCTCCTGGCTTGTTGTTTGTGCTGCAGTGGATGGAGATATTGCTGTTGTAGATGAAGTGAATTCTGCTGTTGTTTGTCTGATTGTTGTAGACGATGGTGAAGATGGCATAGATTCTGTTGTGTATGAAGTTGTTCCAATTGTCGAATCACTTTCACTTGTAGAAGAATCTACTGTGGTTGTAGTCCTAGAAGATGCAGCTGTTGTAAATGTTGATGGAGCTGTTGTTGTAGATTCTATTTCAGGATTAGAAGTATATTGAGTACTTGGTGTCTCCTGGCTTGTTGTTTGTTCTACACTAGATGAGGATATCTCTGTTGTAGATGAAGTGTATTCTGACGTTGTCTGTCCTTCAGTTGTAGAATATGGTGAAGATGGAATAGAATCTGTTGTGAATGAAGTTGTTCCAATTGTCGAATCACTTTCACTTGTAGAAGACTCTACTGTGGTTGTAGTCATAGAAGATGCAGCTGTTGTAAATGTTGATGGAGCTGTTGTTGTAGATTCTATTTCAGGATTAGAAGTATATTGAGTGGTTGGTGTCTGCTGGCTTGTTGTTTGTTCTACACTAGATGAGGAAGTCTCTGTTGTAGATGAAATGTATTCTGACGTTGTCTGTCCTTCAGTTGTAAAGATGGTGAAGATGGAATAGAATCTGTTGGGAATGATGTTGTTCCAAGTGTTGAATCACTTTCACTTGTAGAAGAATCTACTGTGGTTGTAGTCATAGAAGATGCAGCTGTTGTAAATGTTGATGGAGCTGTTGTTGTAGATTCTATTTCAGGATTAGAAGTATATTGAGTAGTTGGTGTCTGCTGGCTTGTTGTTTGTTCTACACTAGATGAGGAATTCTCTGTTGTAGATGAAGTGAATTCTGCTGTTGTTTGTCTGATTGTTGTAGACGATGGTGAAGATGGAGTAGATTCTGTTGTGTATGAAGTTGTTCCAATTGTCGAATCACTTTCACTTGTAGAAGAATCTACTGTGGTTGTAGTCATAGAAGATGCAGTTGTTGTAAATGTTGATGGAGCTGTTGTTGTAGATTCTATTTCAGGATTAGAAGTATATTGAGTGGTTGTGTCTGCTGGCTTGTTGTTTGTTCTACACTAGATGAGGATATCTCTGTTGTAGATGAAGTGTATTCTGACGTTGTCTGTCCTTCAGTTGTAGAAGATGGAGTAGAATCTGTTGGGAATGATGTTGTTCCAGTGTTGAATCACTTTCACTTGTAGATGATTCTATTGTGGTTGTGCTCATAGAAGATACAGCTTTTGTAAATGTTGATGGAGCTGAAGATGTAGATTCTGTTTCGTGGTAGAAGTATTTTGAGTAGATTCTGTCTCCTGGCTTGTTGTTTGTGCTGCAGTGGATGGAGATATTGCTGTTGTAGATGAAGTGAATTCTGCTGTTGTTGTCTGATTGTTGTAGACGATGGTGAAGATGGCATAGATTCTGTTGTGTATGAAGTTGTTCCAATTGTCGAATCACTTTCACTTGTAGAAGACTCTACTGTGGTTGTAGTCCTAGAAGATGCAGCTGTTGTAAATGTTGATGGAGCTGTTGTTTTAGATTCTATTTCAGGATTAGAAGTATATTGAGTGGTTGGTGTCTGCTGGCTTGTTGTTTGTTCTACACTAGATGAGGATATCTCTGTTGTAGATGAAGTGATTCTGCTGTTGTTTGTCTGATTGTTGTAGACGATGGTGAAGATGGAATAGATTCTGTTGTGTATGAAGTTGTTCCAATTGTCGAATCACTTTCACTTGTAGAAGAATCTACTGTGGTTGTAGTCATAGAAGATGCAGCTGTTGTAAATGTTGATGGAGCTGTTGTTGTAGATTCTATTTCAGGATTAGAAGTATATTGAGTGGTTGGTGTCTGCTGGCTTGTTGTTTGTTCTACACTAGATGAGGATATCTCTGTTGTAGATGAAAGTGTATTCTGATGTTGTCTGTCCTTCAGTTGTAGAAGATGGAGTAGAATCTGTTTGAATGATGTCGTTCCAAGTGTTGAATCACTTTCACTTGTAGATGATTCTTACTGGTTGTGCTCATAGAAGATACAGCTTTTTGTAAATGTTGATGGAGCTGAAGATGTAGATTCTGTTTCGGTGGTAGAAGTATTTTGAGTAGATTCTGTCTCCTGGCTTGTTGTTTGTGCTGCAGTGGATGGAGATATTGCTGTTGTAGATGAAGTGAATTCTGCTGTTGTTTGTCTGATTGTTGTAGACGATGGTGAAGATGGCATAGATTCTGTTGTGTATGAAGTTGTCCAATTGTCGAATCACTTTCACTTGTAGAAGAATCTACTGTGGTTGTAGTCCTAGAAGATGCAGTGTTGTAAATGTTGATGGAGCTGTTGTTGTAGATTCTATTTTCAGGATTAGAAGTATATTGAGTGGTTTGATGTCTGCTGGCTTGTTGTTTGTTCTACACTAGATGAGGATTTCTCTGTGTAGATGAAATGTATTCTGACGTTGTCTGTCTTCAGTTGTAGAAGATGGAGAAGAATCTGTTGGGAATGATGTCGTTCCAAGTGTTGAATCACTTTCACTTGTAGATGATTCTATGTGGTTGTGCTCATAGAAGATACAGCTTTTGTAAATGTTGATGGAGCTGAAGATGTAGATTCTGTTTCGGTGGTAGAAGTATTTTGAGTAGATTCTGTCTCCTGGCTTGTTGTTTGTGCTGCAGTGGATGGAGATATTGCTGTTGTAGATGAAGTGAATTCTGCTGTTGTTTGTCTGATTGTTGTAGACGATGGTGAAGATGGATAGATTCTGTTGTGTATGAAGTTGTTCCAATTGTCGAATCACTTTCACTTGTAGAAGAATCTACTGTGGTTGTAGTCATAGAAGATGCAGCTGTTGTAAATGTTGATGGAGCTGTTGTTTTAGATTCTATTTCAGGATTAGAAGTATATTGAGTGGTTGGTGTCTGCTGGCTTGTTGTTTGTTCTACACTAGATGAGGATATCTCTGTTGTAGATGAAGTGATTTCTGCTGTTGTTTGTCTGATTGTTGTAGACGATGTGAAGATGGAGTAGATCTGTTGTGTATGAAGTTGTTCCAATTGTCGAATCACTTTCACTTGTAGAAGAATCTACTGTGGTTGTAGTCATAGAAGATGCAGCTGTTGTAAATGTTGATGGAGCTGTTGTTGTAGATTCTATTTCAGGATTAGAAGTATATTGAGTGGTTGTGTCTGCTGGCTTGTTGTTTGTTCTACACTAGATGAGGATATCTCTGTTGTAGATGAAGTGTATTCTGACGTTGTCTGTCCTTCAGTTGTAGACGATGGTGAAGATGGAATAGAATCTGTTGGGAATGAAGTTGTTCCAAATGTTGAATCACTTTCACTTGTAGAAGAATCTACTGTGGTTGTAGTCATAGAAGCAGCTGTTGTAAATGTTGATGGAGCTGTTGTGTAGATTCTATTTCAGGATTAGAAGTATATTGAGTAGTTTGTGTCTGCTGGCGTTGTTTGTGCTGCAGTGGATGGAGATATTGCTGTTGTAGATGAAGTGAATTCTGCTGTTGTTTGTCTGATTGTTGTAGACGATGGTGAAGATGGCATAGATTCTGTTGTGTATGAAGTTGTTCCAATTGTCGAATCACTTTCACTTGTAGAAGAATCTACTGTGGTTGTAGTCATAGAAGATGCAGTTGTTGTAAATGTTGATGGAGCTGTTGTTGTAGATTCTATTTCAGGATTAGAAGTATATTGAGTGGTTGGTGTCTGCTGGCTTGTTGTTTGTTCTACACTAGATGAGGATATCTCTGTTGTAGATGAAGTGTATTCTGCTGTTGTCTGTTGTCAGTTGTGAAGATGGAGTAGAATCTGTTGGAATGATGTTGTTCCAAGTGTTGAATCACTTTCACTTGTAGAAGATTCTATTGTGGTTGTGCTCATAGAAGATACAGCTTTTGTAAATGTTGATGGAGCTGAAGATGTAGATTCTGTTTCAGTGGTAGAAGTATTTTGAGTAGATTGGTCTCCTGGCTTGTTGTTTGTGCTGCAGTGGATGGAGATTTGCTGTTGTAGATGAAGTGAATTCTGCTGTTGTTGGTCCGTTGTTGTAGACGATGGTGAAGATGGATAGATTCTGTTGTGTATGAAGTTGTTCCAATTGTCGAATCACTTTCACTTGTAGAAGACTCTACTGTGGTTGTAGTCATAGAAGATGCAGCTGTTGTAAATGTTGATGGAGCTGTTGTTGTAGATTCTATTTCAGGATTAGAAGTATATTGAGTGGTTGGTTCTGCTGGCTTGTTGTTTGTTCTACACTAGATGAGGATATCTCTGTTGTAGATGAAGTGATTTCTGCTGTTGTTTGTCTGATTGTTTTAGACGATGGTGAAGATGGAGTAGATTCTGTTGTGTATGAAGTTGTTCCAATTGTCGAATCACTTTCACTTGTAGAAGAATCTACTGTGGTTGTAGTCATAGAAGATGCAGTTGTTGTAAATGTTGATGGAGCTGTTGTTGTAGATTCTATTTCAGGATTAGAAGTATATTGAGTGGTTGTGTCTGCTGGCTTGTTGTTTGTTCTACACTAGATGAGGATATCTCTGTTGTAGATGAAGTGTATTCTGATGTTGTCTGTCCTTCAGTTGTAGAAGATGGAGTAGAATCTGTTGGAATGATGTCGTTCCAAGTGTTGAATCACTTTCACTTGTAGATGATTCTATTGTGGTTGCTCATAGAAGATACAGCTTTTGTAAATGTGATGGAGCTGAAGATGTAGATTCTGTTTCGGTGGTAGAAGTATTTTGAGTAGATTCTGTCTCTGGCTTGCTGTTTGTGCTGCAGTGGATGGAGATATTGCTGTTGTAGATGAAGTGAATTCTGCTGTTGTTTGTCTGATTGTTGTAGACGATGGTGAAGATGGCATAGATTCTGTTGTGTATGAAGTTGTTCCAATTGTCGAATCACTTTCACTTGTAGAAGAATCTACTGTGGTTGTAGTCCTAGAAGATGCAGCTGTTGTAAATGTTGATGGAGCTGTTGTTTAGATTCTATTTCAGGATTAGAAGTATATTGAGTGGTTGGTGTCTCCTGGCTTGTTGTTTGTTCTACACTAGATGAGGATATCTCTGATGTAGCTGAGGTGTATTCTGACGTTGTCTGTCCTTCAGTTGTAGAATATGGTGAAG